>NW_007726736.1:286016-302973 GCF_000696425.1 Galeopterus variegatus
AAAAAAAAAAAAAAAAAAAAAAAAAAAAAAAAAAAAAAAAAAAAGAAATGCAAATTCTGGTCCCATCCCAGACCTACTGAATTAGAAACTCTGGGAGTGGTGCCCAGCAATCTGTGTCTTAACAAGCCCTCCAGGTGATTCTGTGCACACTACAATTTGAGTATTACTGAGCTATAGAGAAATGATTTTTAGACTGGAATCTCCAGGGGATCTTGTTAAAATGCAGATTCTGATTCAGCAGGTCTGGGGTGAGGCCTGAAATTTTTCAATTCTAACGAGCTCCCAGGTGATGCTGAGATTGATGCACGGACCTGGGAGTAGACAGTGCTAGAGAACCCTAACAATGCAAGGCCTGTATAAGAGTTCAGAGTCCTTAAAGAAATCAAAGTGGTATAACTTGAGACTATGCATATATTTCACAAAGGAAGTAATTTTGAAGGCTTACATCTCAAGTTATGACTACATATAAACTATTCTTTCTTTTTTTTTTTTTTTGTCTTTTTCCGTGTCCGGCAACGGATCGCAACCCTCAGTGTTGCCCCCGTACCGGACCGGGGACCGGCAACGGGATTGCAACCCTCGGTGTTGCTCCCGCGCCTCGCTCAGCCAGTGAGCAGGAACCGGTCTGTATGTGGGATCCGAACCCTCGGGCGGGAGCGCCGCCGCGCTTCCCAAGCGGTGCACTTATCCAGTGCGCCACCGGGCCGGCCCCTACATATAAACTATTCTGATGTAACATACTTAGTTTGTCTGATCTCCTTTTAATCAGAACAAGTAATTAGGAACAATCAGATTAAAATTTATTTTAACCATTAACGATCCTTAGTTCAATGTTACTTATTAAAACTTTGCAAAAATTTTCTCAAAACCAAAACCATTAAAAAATTGATGTTATACTTGTCAGGGTTT
The DNA here is from genome assembly GCF_000696425.1 of Galeopterus variegatus. Lineage (NCBI taxonomy): Eukaryota > Metazoa > Chordata > Mammalia > Dermoptera > Cynocephalidae > Galeopterus > Galeopterus variegatus. Next base: position 286,926 of record NW_007726736.1, read on the forward strand.
TTATTTTTATTTTTTTATTTTTATTTATTTATTTTTTTCCGTGTCCGGCAACAGATCGCAACCCTCAGTGTTGCCCCCGTACCGGACTGGGGACCGGCAACGGGATTGCAACCCTCGGTGTTGCTCCCGCGCCTCGCTCAGCCAGTGAGCAGGAACCGGTCTGTATGTGGGATCCGAACCCTCGGGCGGGAGCGCCGCCGCGCTTCCCAAGCGGCGCACTATCCAGTGCGCCACCGGGCCGGCCCAGGGTTTTTATTTTTAATTATTAAAATGATGATACTGGTAGTAAAATGTGTAATATCACAGACTCAAAATCAACTAAACTGACTTTAAAAATGTTTACACAAATAAAATTTCTTAATGATTCAACTTAAGACTCAAAGATGAGAAAGGGAGAGAGAAAAGGGGTGGGGTATGGGTGAGAAGCGACATTATTCACCTTTCTTGGGACACCATTGAGGTGAAGTTTTACCATATACTTTCCACATGGATTGTATTCCGGTTCACCATCCTTATTCTGAGGGTAAATTATGCTTTTGTAAGGAAAATAAATATTGGAATACCAACATTAATATTCAATATAAACTACTATACAGGATATATTTCATTTAGACATACCATTGTCTTGGCAATTTTACAAAAATAAGCATAAGAATATTTTCCTATAACAGTCCTAAGAAAGAATTACACCTTAACCAAAGTGCTTATTTACTATAAATGAATGAAAAAAGTATCTTTTTTTTTGTTTTTTTTTTTCCTTTTTGTCTTTTTTTCGTTTCCGGCAACAGATCGCAACCCTCAGTGTTGTGCCCGTACCGGACCGGGACCAGCAACGGGATCGCAACCCTTGGTGTCGCGCCCGCACCTCGCTCAGCCAGTGAGCGGGAACCGGTCTGTATGTGGGATCCGAACCCTCGGTGGGAGCACCACTGCGCTCCCAAGCGGCGCACTGTAGCAGTGCGCCACTGGGCTGGCCCTGAAAAAAGTATCTTATAAGATCACAAAGTAGGACATCATTTTCACAATATTCTGAAAAGTGCTCAATTTTTCATTATATACTCTAACTAGTAAATCTTCTATTAAGTAGATTTATTTTAAGCCAGTTTAACACAAAAACCAACTCAGAAAAAGTTAAATAAAAATTTATAATGCTTAATAATATTTATAATGAATGATTTTAATTTAAGGTACCTTTTAAAAATTGAAAAAAAAAATTTCAGAAGCATTTTAATACAATCTAAAGCAGAAATATATGCCAAAAGAAATGTCATTTTACATTTTCCAATAACCACATTAAAAGTTAAAGAAATAGGTAAATCTGATTTTACTAATATATTTTATGTAATTCATTATATATAAAATATTATGATTTCAACACATAATCAGTGTAAAAATTAGATATTTTCCAATTTTACATTATTTTTTGTGCTAAGTTTTCAAAATCTCATGTGCATTTTATACTTGCACTCAGTTCAGACCTAACCCATTTTAAGTGTTCAATAGCCACATGTGGCTAGTGGCTACCTTTATGTACAGAACAATTTTGAAGTACTATAAAAATGACATAATTTTACTTTGACCAATTTCCTGTACTTCAAAACATATTTATTCCATATATATTAACTACATGTGCATATATCCTTAGTCTGTTTCAGCATATCTCCCCATATTCATAAATCATCTGCTTACCCTCTACAAAAAGGGCCACTATATTCCGAGTGATATGCCCTCTCTGCTTTCTATGCAGATAAGGCCTAAGTTTTTAGTTTCCAGTTAGGAGACAATTAAATGAAAAGGACTAAAGGGCGAAATACAAAATTTTACCTGGTAATCAACTTCTTATTAAATCGTCTTTCATAAGCTGCACTGATAGCCAGTGATGCCACAAAGGAACAATCTGATACTATTGTCTGTTAATAAGAATAACTCAATATATTCATTCATTCAAGTAATTTCAACATTACCACAATATTTACACATTGCACCAAACACCTGAATTTTTATATGAAATCTCTTTTGAGCAGGAAAATAATAGAAATGCCATGCTGCTGACTGCATATTTTATTCAAACAAATCCTATGAAATAGAATAAAGTATTTCAACAAAGTTAATTTAGAATAATTAAATATTTAAATAATGGAATATTTTTCTTTTATACCTATTCCCTTATCAAAGGTGAAATTCAGATTCTCAAGTTTCTCATCTACAAGCACATATCAATAAACAGTGTCTACATAAAATATGTAATTGCTCAAAAGAAGTTATTCATACTTATCTCAGTATGTTTAAGTCAAAATGTGCATAATGAACAATTTTTCCAATCACGCGCATTTGAATATATAATAAAAATCTGAGGAAAACCTCAAATCTATATTCAAATATTAACTTTCATATAAAATTATACAAAATACATGTTTACCTGCTTTATGCTAAAACTGGATACAGTATATATCATTGTAGGATTGTTGGTGAGGTCTTCTGGTCGTACCCATTTGGAAAACGTGGTTTTTTGTTTAGGTGATAATGGTAGCTTGCCCAATCTATCACTGAAGTAATAGTAAAAATTAAAATAATAACAATAAAAAAATTAACCTGAAAAGATGACTCAAAGCCAAAATTAAACTTCCTAAAGATTTTTTTTTGATACAGTGATCATAGCTATACTTTATGTCATCCGAAAATAACTGGTCAAATCTGATTCTTTACGCTTAACCTTAAATTCAGTCAACCTGATCATCCTAATTAAGAAAAATACATAAATAATTGAAAAATATACATAAGAGCAACCTAAATTCTTTTATATTTACTTTAAGAATACAACTTAAAAGACTAATTTAGCATAGTTATGTTCAAGAAATTCAGCAATAAAATGTAGGCATTAACAACAGTACAAGCTGATTCATTCTAAAGGACCTGGGAAGCTACAGATCCTTACCTTGGCTCTTAATAAACTCCTCTCTGCAAGGCTAATATTGAGAGTAGCTAATTTACTAAATACTAAACATGTGCCAGGCAGCATGCTAAAGTGCTTTACATACATTATTTATATAATCTCAAAACAACTCTATTAAAGCAACTATTTTTAGAAAAGGCTTAAAGTGATTAAATAACTTACTAAGGTCACATAGCTAAGAAGTAGAACTGGCATTTGAATCCAGCTCTCTGGTGCCAACTCTACCCTTCTTATTCATTACCTTCTACTCACTTTGTATTGTAATATTTCTCTAAATTGATGTGTGCCACCAAATAAAAAACATCTCCTTTTCCCCAAACTTTCTCTAGACCAAGGGCAACAAACCTTTAGATTTCAAAAGATTTTTGGATAATATTGCATGGTATGCAAACTGAAACAAAGATAATATTCTTTTTTCGAAGAATGCTGATAAATATCAGGAGAAAGAGAATTTTTTGGTCAGGTATGATTTGCAAACTTCTGGTTAAACTATTGGTTTTTTCATTACGGGACAACCTCCAGACTTTTAATAAACTAATATTAATTGTAAATCTCTTATAGTAAAATATAACATACAACTGTTCTCAAACTTTTTTGATGATGATCTCACAGAACCACTAATGTTCCAGGTAACATTTTGGTACCTGTGTTATATCAGGAGCTAAATGTAAACAGACAGTGAGCTGACTGAATTTAGAAGAGTCTAAAGATAGCTATCACAAAATTTTGAGGGGAAAAATGAAGGCCAATTCAAATTTACAATCTAATTACTTACTATTATTAACCTGCCATAGGAACCATAACAGAAAGTAAATCCAAGATTCTTTAATGTCTGTTCTCTCAAGTCACCATTAAATTACCAAATTCAATGTTTTTTTCTTAGAACTTTAAAAATATTAAAAATATATTGTAAATGTAATTTCTATTCAATAATGCTTATTTTATAATTTTAAGAATAATAAATGACCAGAATAGAAAAAATTTACAAAAATGATTTAATCTCTCAAACCAGAGATAACCATTCATAAATTATGGAGCCATTTCCTATCAATCTGTTATCTGCATTTAAAAATGTTTACTGTTATGTTTTCTTCTCAGAAAATATTGTCACTGTAAAATAATCTACAAAACAAGAAAGAAAAAATCTTGCCACTTAAGAGGAATTTTAGTATTTATTCTTGATTTTCCCCCAAATTTAATTCACCATTTAATTAATATGTAATATGTAAAATATATAATAATTAACCTATATTTAATTAATAAACTGTTTATTGAGTACCTACTATATGCCAGATACTGTGCTAGACACTGGGGTGCAACTTAGTTAAAACAGACACAGTCTCTGTCCTTATGAAGCTTATAATCCAGAATTGAAGACAAGTATTAAGCAATGACAAAAAAAACGATTTCCACCTGTGACAAGTGATATGCCTAAATTAATGATCTTGGAGAGTAAAAATTGCAACAGTGCTTACTTACCAGAAAGGCATTGGATAGGCAAAACGTTCCCTCAGATCAACATTCATGAAAGGAACATATTCTATACCATTTATTTTTGATGTTGTTCTATAAAACACAATAAAACAAATTCTCAAGTAAATGTTCAAGTCTACCTTAATCGCCAATTTTATTTAAACTCTTTAAAATTTAACTGACAAGGTATTGGCTGTATGAAAATTAAACTGATGACCTCCTGTTGTTGAAATTTTTATTTGGACAAAATTTTCACAAGATAATTGAATACCAGAAAATAACTGATTGAATTCAATTCAGTAAGAATATTCTTTTAAGACCAACATCCTTTACAACAAAACTCTAGTCTCAAGATAGGCCTATTCTAGAGGTAATTAAAGTGTCCTTGACACCAGGACACAAATCCATTTCTATCCTAAGCCCCAAAAGGGAGAAATCAAGTGCTTAATTATTTTGGAATTTAAAAAACATGACTTTACAATTCTGAAAAATAAGCTCTTCATATTTTCTTGTTATGGGAATATGGAATAGGTAGTAGAAGGAAATGTCACAGAAGCCAGTTATGATCTGTTGACAAATTTTAAAAATGGGGTTTGTAGTAGCTTTTCATATTTTCTCCTTGTTTCATGTATATGTTTATTTGTATAAAGTATTTCTTTCTTGTATCTGTTTATTTCCTTTATTTTATTTAGAAGTAGTTGCAGGGTAACTTCACAATTTAGTCTTTAGGTAACATTATTCAGTGCATTTGAGGACTAATTAATACAGTCAGCAATAGATACAATGACTGTTGGGACTATGCGTATTTTCATTTTGGGGAAAGGATGACAATTTTTCACTTGTATAAAGGATAGCTGCATTTTGCTCGGTGGAAATACAGAGTTTTTTGCTGTAATATGAAATTCCAAATGTGCGAAGGGAGCATATGGATGCTGAGTAGCCAAAGTGTTGGACTTTTAGTGTCTCTTAGCTCCAAAATTACCCTCTTTTGTCCTGCTTTGTGTTGTGTTGGTTAGTACGAAATTTTTCCTAGGCAAAGGGAGCCAGATTCATAGGGTAGAATTAAAATCTTCATCAGGAAAGGAAAGAAAAATGCTCTCAGATGGCTACTACCTAGAAAGGAACCCTTTCAGCTCAATTTTAGGAAAATTAAAAACGAGCACCTCTGTGACTTGCACAACTCTAAGCAGGCTGAACTTCCACCAGTGCCCAACTTAAGAAGAACCATGCCGGCTCTGAGATTTATCCCATCTGCACTGGTTCAAAGGCAATCAGGAATTTTTACATTATTGTGCTCTGCATTTTTAATATCCTGAGGCTGCTTTCAGACACACTGAGCTGGCTGCCTAGACCAGGGGTCAGCAAATATTTTCTGTAAAGAGCCAGACGGTATTTAGTTTAGGCTTTGCAATGAGGTCTCTGTCACATATTCTTCTTCTTCTTTTTTTTTTAAAACACTTTAAGGAAATGTAAGAACTATTCATAGTTCAAGGCTTCTGTTTGCTGATCCCTGGCCTAAACTGCTACTTCAAGTAATATATTTTTTTTCCCCCATTAGGGCTCTGGTCACAAAGTTACATAGATTATGAGTGGTCTGCCATAGCTGTATTTTGCTCCCTAACCGTTAGTGCTCAATTTTGCAGAATGCTATGATTTTCAGAAGAATATATAATGTCTAGTAAAAATGCTAATACTAAAGAATATTAGAACTAACATATTTCAACAATTTATTTCATGTTGTGACCATATGATGATATAATTTATAATAACATAACAGCATAACACATTATAACAAAGATCTGAATACAATTCAGCAAACCTAATGAGAATAAAATTACCTGCAATGACTATGTTAACAAAATTCTTCATTACAATGAATCATAAATTGATTTACCTGAGCACTTCTATTTCTTCTGCTGTGTATCTCTGTCCTTGTGCATCACACGACTGTGGACTTATAAATGGCTGAGGTCTTTCAAGGAAGGGATTAGTTCCTAGTGGAAAATGTGCTCTCACTAGAGGTGACTTTGGTTTAGTATTCGTTGACTTGATTTTGCAAAATGGCTTTGTCAAAGGCTCACTCAAAGCTTCTGCTCTATAATGAAGAGAAGCACAGAAAAACTGTTCTACTTTTTCTTCTCACATTTAAGCGTCTCAGGAAACAAAATTTACTTCAAGAACTAGTCAAAAATCCCTACTGTAAAATTCTTAGTATATAAAATGCTTACATAATAGTCAACATTTCACTACTTAAGCTATTCCCAAAGGTAAGGTAAGTATTTTTGCAAACAATATTCTATCAACAACATTAACTGAGCACTCATTGTTTGTCAGATACTATGCAAGATGAGGGGCATATAATAATGTATAAAACAATCTTTAACCTTAAGGTGCTCATAGTTTTGTAGAAGAAAGATAATTGCATCAAAATTGATGGACCCTACAAAGGAAGAATTACACGTAAATGCATGGACAACAGAAGTCACTGACTTAACGACTGGGAAGAAGGGGTAAGTCAGGGAGGGCTGCTCTGAGTTGATGCTTGAGCTGCAGATGAATTCACCTGGAGAATGAGGAAGCATTCTCAGTAGAGAGAACAGCATGTGCAAATGTGCAGAAGTATGAAACAGCATATAGAGTTAAGGTAACTTCAAAAGAACAGACAAAGCCCCTGTGAAAAGCGCAAATGAGAGGCTGCAGAAGATGAGATGAGAGAGGACGGCAGGGGTTGGCTTGCAGAAAGCCTCACAGGATATGCAAGGGAATTCTGACTTTGTTCTGTCAAAGAACAAGCTACAAAACAGAGAAATTCTTAACCTGAGGTCCACATATTAGCTTTAGGTGTATTGTGAACACTCTGAAATTAAATGCAAAAAAATTTTTGCGTGCATTTTCCTACAGACTGTATCCATAATTTTCAAGATTCTCAAAGGTGGCATGACTGACTCACCTCTCCCCCTTTGTTTAGGATGCACTCAAAAATACCGTATGGGTTATCCACATAGGTAGTAAACGTCATCTATGATTCTGACTGGTGAAAGAAGTCAAGATGGAGGAGACAACTGTGCGTCAAGTGCTCATCTCTCTATGTGTTTAGGAAAACTAAAGATTAGTACATGATGGTAATGAAAAGGATGAATGACTGCTATACCTTAAAAAAAGAAGGGCTGGGGCTGGTACAGCTATCTAGTCAGAGCCTCAAAAAAAGAAAATTTTATTAATTCATGCTATAGGTATAAATGCAATTTCCACCCTTTTCCTTTGTCTATAACGCTCTTTCAAGAGGTGTAATTCTCTTGTGTAAATCTTTTCATTTTTTTCAAAAAGTACCTACTGAGCACATAATATATGTCAGACACTCTGCTAGATGTTTGTTACACCACTGAACTAACAGACAAAATTCTCGGCCCTCACAGAGCTTACATTTGGGGGACATGGACATTAACAACAAATATAACAAACTGGTAAATTTCATGTAATTTAGAAAGTAGTAAGAGCTATAGCTTTGGGAAAAAATATTAGAAAAGAGTAAGCAGGATGAAAGCGCTGGGGGAGATCCAATTTTAAATAGGATGGTTAGGGCAGGCTTCATTAAAAAGTCGACATTTGAGCTAAGAGGTAAAGGAGCTACACACATTGTATAATCTGGGGTATGTGCATGGCTGTAAACAGGTTCATTCTCAATATCTCTATTTTTAGTAGTAGCTCTGGAAGGCTCTCTGGAAGTTCTCCTCTTCAGAAGTCTGATATTTCACAAGAGAAAGTCAGTCTTCCATTTCAAATATCACAATCATTTCTGTTCTATACACAGCAAAAACTAAAAATATTTCTTAACTGATTGGTTATTTCTTGAGTTTAAAGCAGGAAACTAGACAGAGGAGGTAAATTCACTCAGAGAAAGAAGGTAGACTTGTTCTAACTTTAAATACAGAGGTTTGTTACGACTTCTACCACACATTTAGATAAACCTGTTACGTAATAAGTAACACAGTACGTACCATCCATGAATAAGAACTTGAGTGACCAAAACTCACCTATCTAGTGCCTGTCGAGCCAACTGTTTCAGTTTATTTTGCAGGGTTTTATCAGCAGTTTCATAAGACTTAAGAGAAAGAAAGAGATAGACATTCTAAAGCATAATTATTTTTTAATTTGCTTGATCCATAATATTTCTAAGCAAAAAAATTTACAATACATATTACACTTCTCAAAGTTATGAGAGAATAAACAAAGATGACATTTTATTTTCATTCTTAAAGGTGTCATTTAAAATAGTGTTGAAAACTTGTCACTGAGGTGAATTTTAAAACCACTTCATGTGGACAAGTGCTAACTGGACCACAAATGTATGACCATAGTGCCATGGAAGGCTAAGTGGCAGGAACCTCAGAAGACCAGCACTTACCTGTGGTCTTAGGCACCGTACCTACAAAAACCAGGCTAAATGAGAACACTGGTCTATACCATTTCACCTCCTGTCAAATGCACTAGATGCCCCTTGAAGCTATGAGTCTCACTCAGGGGCTCCTTAGGGAGCAGTAAAAGCCACTCAGCATATAGACTTTACTTTGAAAATTAATAAAGCTCTCCCAAACCACTACCTTACTTTTTAGTGTATAAAATTGAAAAAAAACAACAAAAAAAGGGAAGTTTATTCTAAATTCATAGATTTGTGATGGTGAATTCTTCCTGTAGTAAGTTTAGCTATTAGGGTACAAAAAGGTTAAGGTTAAAAAACAGTTCTTATAATTCCAAAAAACAATTGCTTAGTAATAATCTTAATACTGTCAAAACTTTAACAAGAGGTAAACATCCATTATTAACTTTTTACTCTTCATCTTTTACTGAGAAGTAACCTAACAGGCTGGCCGGTTAGTTCACTTGGTTTGAGTACGGTGCTGGTAACACCAATGTAAAGGGGTCGGATCCTCATACTGACCAGAAAACAAAACAAAACAAAAAGGTGTAACTTAACTACATTTATAATGATAGAATAATTTTTTTCATTAAGCAGTTAAGTAAAATTCAATAGTAAGAGAAGACATTTCTTAGCATAATTCCACAAAATTTAATTTGTAGCTTATACATACGGTTTTCAGACAGAGATCGACAGCTTCTGTATATAATTCTATAGCATCTTCAACATTCCCTTTTTCATCTTCATCAAAAGCTTGTGTAACAAGGAAGTGGGCACGCTCTAAATCCAATTGATGTTTTGATTTCAAAGGACCAGCACTCTTTGACTGAACTAGGATAGGAAAAAAAGCATATATAGAAGGAATATTACCTAAATAAAGCCAGATACAACATACTGTTTTAATATATTTAAGACATTCTTTACCAAAACACTACAATTCTTCTAATTAAAAAGCTTAGCAAGGTAAAAGAATAAAATCCTTAAAAAAAAAGTAATTTTCCCTTCTCTTTTTAATCTTAAGGCCTAAAAACTAACATCCCCAACTGCTTAATTCATCACACAATAGACATCAGAGACAAGGAATATTAACAATGTATTATTTATTTAAAAATTTTTTTTCCCTGAATCTCTCTCCTTACCAGCACTCCCTTCATTTAAAAAATAAAACACAGAAGTCCTCCACACATACCCCTCCACTCCAAAAAGCAAAATGAAAGCCTGGAAAATGCTAAATCTTAAGAAACTCCATTATATTTTAGTGTAATTAAAAAAAATTTTTTTTCAGTACAGACAATAATTGTGTAATATAATATGCTAGGCCCTGATCATAAAGTTCCTATTTTTCCTATTCGTTTGGGTCCAGAAAAGCTACATTTTTTTTTTTTTTTTTTTTTTTTCTTTTTCCGTGTCCGGCAACGGATCGCAACCCTCAGTGTTGCCCCCATACCGGACCGGGGACCGGCAACGGGATTGCAAACCTCGGTGTTGCTCCCGCACCTCGCTCAGCCAGTGAGCGGGAACCGGTCTGTATGTGGGATCCGAACCCTCGGGCGGGAGCGCCGCCGCGCCTCCCAAGCAGCACACTATCCAGTGCGCCACCGGGCCGGCCCAAAGCTACATTTTTACAATTCTTTAAATAATTATTTCAATTTTGTTTTTAATATAAAGATATATATCTAAAAGGAACTTGTATCCAGAACATAGATCTCTCACAACTCAACAATAAAAAGACAACCCAATTAAGAAGTGGGCAAAATTTCTGACTAAACATTTCTCCAAAGAATATATTCAAACGGTCAACTGGCAAGCGAGAAGATGCTCAACATCATTAGCTATCAAGCAAATGCAAATCAAAACCACAATGACATGCTACTTTATATGCCCTAAGATGGCTAAAAGACAGACAATAACAAGTGCTAGTGAGGATGTGAGGGAACCGGAACCCTGATACACTGCTGGTGGATTTATAAAATGGTGTAGCCCCTTTGGAAAATGGTGTGGCAGTTCCTCAAAAATTTAAACATAGAGCTATCTTATGACCCAGCAGTTCTACTCCTGGGTATATGTCCAAGAGAACTGAAAACATATGTTCACACACAAAAACCTGTACATGAACGCTCACAACAGCATTATTCACAGTATCCAAAAGGTGGAAACCCAAATGTCCATCAACTGATGACTGGATAAACAAAATGTGGTATATCAATACAGTAAAATGTATTCAGCCATAAAAAAAAAAGAAGTACTGATATATCCTACAACATGGATAAATTTTGAAAACATTAAGCTCAGTGAAAGAAGCCAGACAAAAAGCCATGTATTAGTTGATTTCATTTATATGAAATATCCAGGATAAGCAAATTCATAGAGACAGAAAGTAGATTAGTGGTGGCTAGGAATGGGTAGTGACTGCTAATGGATAAGGGGTTTCTTCTGAGGTGATAAAAATTCTGAAATTAGACAGTGGTAATGGTTCTACAACTCTGGGAATATACTAAAAACCACTGAATTGTATACTTTAAAAACGTGAATTTTATGGTATGTAAATTATAACTCGATAAACCTGTTATTAAAAAGGACTCTTCTGCTTAAAATATTAATACTTAATTAAATACATAAGGAAACCATTTAATTCTCTACAGATTATACTACCTTTGCTGAATAAAATGAGTAAAAAACTAGCCAAACAATTAAGGTGTGTTGGGTTTTCAAAATCCTTTTTGAACTTTGTTTTTCACTGACAAGTCTTTATTTTTCAAGAGATGAGGGCTGTCACATTCTGTGCCTGAATATCACATTAATAGTTGTCGATGTTTAGGATTTACTTCCCCCAAATCAAATGCAATTTTTTAGGTTTAGCTGTATTTACTACAAAGTAGAAAGAATTTTTTAAAAAGTCTTCAGGAAAATAATAGATAATTCATATTTTTATCTCCAATTGTCTTAAAGACTTCTAGGGGTTTAAAGAACACTCTGTGATAAATATAATAGCTATGTAATAAGCATGATTGAGTGTGTGTATACATGGAAGGGAAAGATGGCAATATGCCTTTGGCTACCAGGGTTTCTATTCTTGTAATAACACCACTATATGATCTCTCCCTTCTAGAGCATTCTGCTCTAACATTTAGTCTAGCATGTTTCAGAAAGGGATTTCCATGATAGTGCAATGTCTATACTTTTATCTCTCCACACCTGATTAAAGACTTCCTGAGGGCATATGGACTAACACTCATCTATCACCCAGTACTTACCATATATCCCATACATGCACTCAATAAATGGTTGTTGAAATGAAGGGAAATATCTATGGAAAAAACAGGGAGATCATGGAAGTAAGCATGAAAGATTACTTTCCGTACTTCAAAGATAATTTTATTTGAAAACACTGATCATGAAACAAGGTTCCTAATTATTGGGCAGTTAAATTTAAGAACCTGATTTACCTGGCTGGGAAAATAAAATTTCCTTTGAAATACATGGTATTCTGAATACATGAATCAGTTTTGTATCAAGTTAGGCCCCTATACACAGGCAGTCCATTTTTCAGTATATGTAATTTTGGGGCACTGTCTTAAAAGTAAACTACCTCGTTTTAAGGGGATTGTCATTACAACGAATCCAATGATCAAATCTACTTTATCCTAACTATGTGCTTATAACCGTTCATATCTACTCAGAATGAGTGGTAGAAAACAGCACAAAGTCCATCCTCTGCTTGTGGCTTTATTATACAGCACCAGAAAAAAACGGGTTAGAAAGAGCCCCTACGGAGATGAATGCATTTCTGAAACAAAATATCAATACGTGATAATTTTCTTTTCTACCCACATGAACAGCAGATTTTGGTGCAAACCACTTATCTCTAACAAAACTGTGATCATGAAGCCTATGTGTACTTCCATCACAGCACTTGCCAAGCTGTTTATCAAAATAAATACAAGTTGTTCCAGGTCTCTGCTTACATGTCGCTTTTCCAAGGTATGGTTTAAAAAGAGGTTAGCAAAGGTCTGGAGGTAGAAGACACTGACAGAGAAGAGACTGAACCTACAGCTGAAGTTTTTAAACACTAAAGAGGAATAGTTACTTAATTTTAATATCAGGAAAGAATGTGTGACAGATATTCAAAAAGCAAACTTTAACAGGATCCTAATCCTAACTGCCAATAGAATGTAGATAATTCACCATCTTGCATCTCTGGGAAATTAGGATATTGGACTATATTATCTCTAAGGTTCCTCTTCCTATATCTATCACTTATTTCCATACTATGATTTTTAAAGAGGTGATTACCAAAAGAGGAATGAGCAACAACAGAGTGAGGATCAAGATCCAAAGAAGAAAACAAAGAGGAGAGAGAAATATAGAGGGAAAAGATGTGACGGGGAGAGAAGAAAAAAGACACAGTGACAAGTTTAGTAGTCCTTTACCAACCTGCTGAATGTAGAGCCTGAACTCTTTCCAGATACTCATTTATTTTTTCTTGAATATGTTCTAAGCTTGATCCTGCCATCTCAGCATAAATTAAGGCTTGTGCAGCTTCCTAAAAATAAAAAATAATTCAAAGGAATCCAACAGATGTATTAATTTGAATTTTCTTTTCCACTTTCTATTTATTTACTATTGGTTTCCATGAATAACAAAACAAGAATGTCTTTAAGATATTAGTATTTTTCCCATAAATTAAATGAATCACATAATCCTCCAATACCTTTTCTTTGGTTTTCAATGCTCCCAATTTTCACATACTGTTGAAAATTTATGAACTCAAATATGAGAAATTATAAACATTTATTTAGAACAGTTGTGGTTTACTTATTTTCTGTTTTCCTTATGCAATAATCAGACAAATTCAGCCGAAAGGCTGTGGGAAAGAAAAGATACGATGACTTCCTCGGACTCTGTAACTCAGATATTTCAGGGGAAGAAAATACAACTTTACATTCAAACATTAAATATTGTATCTTACGAACCATCGTTATCTAAACACATTATAGCTAAACAACTTCAATAACTACTATGTAATTATATAATATATATTACCTCTTCTTGCATGTAAATATTGATTTTCAAATAATTATCTTGCTTAAAAAGACAAAGCCAATTTAAAAAATTGCTACTATCAATTTTATTTTCTCATTTTATTTATATTCAAAAGTGACTAACAATTGAGAAACTGCTTATAGAATGGTATCAGGGCAGAAAACACTAAATACTAAATTGATAAAATTTATAGAAATACTTTCTAGAAGTACAACTTTTTTGACTTTCTCAAGGATGAAAAATTCTTCTGAAGTGTCATATATGTAATCTTATGGGAAAACAAGAGGCACTGCATAGTAGTTTCTTTTGCTTTACAAAAAGCATTTTATATGTCACGATTTTAATCTATTAATATTCATCAGTTATTTTACAAAACCAAAACACACAGAACTTTTCTTTTAAAGAAATATCACCTTCTGAAATTGTCAAAAAACTCCAAAAGGAATGATTCTGAAACACACCAAAAGTTTAAAGTAGATTATAGGGCTGGCCAGTTGGTTAGAGCACAGCCTTCTAACACCAGTATGTCAGGGGTTCTGACCCCCATACCCGCCAGCCGCCAAAAATAAATTAAAAAAAAAAAAAAATAAAGTAGACTATAAAACGAAGGCAATAAAATATTGATCTGTGGCAAACCACTCTTTACTGATAGCACACAAGCTTATGGAATAAAATTACTACTACTGGGTTATCAAAGTCTGACATTCTTTCTAAAAGAAAAGGTGACAATATTAAGAGGATACAGCTACCTCCACATGTGACTATTGCTGGAGGGGTGTGTTTGTAAATCTTCAGGATTGGAGAGCAGAGACTGGACTGTTGAAGCTCATACACTTTGATTTAGCAATGTTGCCCCCAGTAATTTATCCAAAAGAAATATCAAACAAACATGTAAAGCATTAGTTATAAGGATATTAACTGCACCATTACTTACGATGCTGAAAAACCAGAATGAATCTACAGTTTGTAAAGGAATTATGATACATCCACATAATGAAATACTATGCAGCTATAATTAATAAAATATTATAGGTCTAAAATTAGTGATTTGGAAAAACATTCAAATGAAAGGAACAGGTTAAAAATAGTATAAACAGTACAATCCCACTTAGTGAAAAAAAAAGCTGTATACACATATGCATAGAAAAACCACAAAGATATATATCAAATGCTAAGATAAGAGATGGCTTTATTCTTTTTCTAATTTATTTTCTTCAACGAACATGCACTACTTTAATATACGAGTATATCAAAGACCATTTCCAGCTAGGCATAAATCAGAGCCAAGTGACAGCAAGACCTGGCTACTAACTACCCACACCTAACTACTGCCCCGGAGCAGCTCAAAGGCAGGCCTCTGCCAGCCAAGACTGAGGCCAGAGAAGCGGTCCCTCCAAAGCCGCCACCAAGCCACCCCACAGTGGCAGGAGCCCGGGTGGGCGTGGATGTGTTCGGCTTCTATAGCCCGGGTCGCCTCTCCCGTGCGGAGGAGGAGCAGGAAACAGGGAGAGAAAAGCACTGCCAGTGAGCCCTGTCGCCTCGGCACCTGGACTCCGCCATCGGTCTCAGGCCTCCGCCGGACTCCGACTCGAGTGCTTCCCACCGAAGCGGTTGCCCCGGCCCTACCTTGTAGTAAAACACTGCCTCAGAGTAGCGGCCTTCGTGGTCGCGCTGCACGGCCAGCCGCGCGAAGTGCACGGCATCTCGCTCCAGCGCCGTCGCGTCCATGGCGTTGAGGACCCACGCCCGGGTGGCAGCGAGGCCCTGACGCACGACGGCTCCGGACCTCGCGCCCCGGAACGCGGCGAGTGCTCAGAAGCGCCGCGGATGAAGCAGGAAAGTTTACTTTCGGCAGCGGAGGGAGGACAGCAGGCCTTTCCAGACCGGGCCAACCGTGACGTCCCGCTCCCTCGGCGCAGCCCTAGCGCTCTATCCCAGACGGGAGACCAACGGGCAGCCCCACTTGGCGGCCACCGTGTCCCTTGCCCCGCCCCCTCCGGCCGCAATGCGCAGGCGCAGCCTGGCCCTGGGGAGTTTTGCGGAGCTTCGGCGGCCGAGGCCGGGCTCGCGGGAGTGCGCGGGCGGTGGGCGGGGCCGAACCCGCGAGCGGGGAGGGGTGAGCGGCTGCTGCGCACGTGACCGCCGCGGCGCCCGGGATTGGG
>NW_007726736.1:303593-306311 GCF_000696425.1 Galeopterus variegatus
CGGGATTGGGTGGGCGGAGGCAGGTGGCACGTCCGTGCTGCGGAGATCTCCGCCGTCTGCGTGCGGGCGGCAGTGCCGGCGTGTGCTGTCGCTGTAGACTGTTGGCGCGTGAGTTTTATGGAACCTTTCCTGCACTAAGTGTAAATGGGAGGCGTGAAGAGCCAACGAAGAGGATGTCCCATAGTCATGTAGACGGATTAAAAGAAAACTGAGGGATGGAAAGTGAGGCTGTAAGGTGCTTTTAAGATACTCTTTGATATGTATTTTCCACAAACTCTATCACATCCCTATATAGCACTCCAGTGTATACCTAAGTATGGTATTGACTGAATTGTCAACAAACGAAGTAATGTATTTTTACCTGTACTTCTTAGGTTAACTTAATTTTAAATGCTTAATTAGGTGATTATTTGATTAATGTCTTCTCTCCCTTAGAAGTCTGAATTCAGCAGTAATAAAAATGAACTAGTAACAGGCGCCACGAAGTGGATGAAACCCAAAATTCACATCGAGTCAAAGAAGCAAGACTCAAGAGTACAAACTGTATGATTCCATTTATAAGAAACACTAGAAAAGACTGATCTATAACGTTAGAAAGCAGATCAATGGTTGGGAAGAGATGGGAAAGAATCTTTTGGGATGATGGAAATGTTTTCTATCTTGGTGGTGATGTCAACATGTATACTTTGTCAAAACTCATCAAACTATATTTTAAATGTGTGCCTTTGATTTTTTGTTAATTATACTTCAGAAAGATTTTTATTACTTGGTCTGCATTTAAATGGGACTCACGTGTCTTAATTTCTTTAACTGTTTCTTCACGTTTAATGAATAATAACAGCAACAATAACTGTCCACATCAGCCTGTTGTAAAGAACACAGGTAAAGAATTTGACTCTGCTTGGCACAAAAATGGTTCTTAGAGTTAGCTACCACAGTTTTATAACTGAAGCAGGGATGGTTTCTCCTTTTACCAGTTTTATCTCAGCATTGAATATAAGCATTGGTCCAGAGCAGGTGTTCGACAAATATTTGAAAGGTGAGTGAGCTCCTTTACTTAAATATATTTAATACACCCTCCCCCATCTTGATTCTGAAGAATGAAATCTAAATTCCTTAGCACAAAGTAGAAGGTCCTTTAGTTCCTGAGCTCAGGCCATGTGAGCTGCCTTGCACAAACTGACTCCCAAGGTACAGCAGATGAATGCAGTTTTACTCACTCATAAGCAGGACTTCTGTGTGTAATGTTCTACCTCTCACCATGGCTTATAGAATTACTAGTCCCTCTTGAAGGAAGCCTTTTATAGCACTCCCAGGTAATCATGATCCCTCCCTGTACTCATTCATATATTCCCTATTCCCTGTAAGGAATTTAATCTTTCTCCTTATTTATTTATTCAATGAACACTGAATGCCTGCTAGGCACAGAGCTAGACATTGAAAATGCAAAGATAAATAGGAGAGAGTGATACAAGGCAGATGTAAAAACAAATTGAAGCTCCAAATATCTGCGATCTCAACAGAATTGAGTCTTCCAATCCATGAACACAGTAAATTTCCCCATTATTCAGAACTTCTTTAATTTCTGTCAGCAATGTTTTGTAGTTTACAAGTGCATAGGTCTTGTACATCTTTTGACAGATTTATCTCTAAGTATTTCATATTTTTGATGCTATTGTAAATGGTTTTTCTTATTTAATTTTAATTTCCAATTGTTTGCTACTAGTATATAGAAATCGAATGGA
The DNA here is from genome assembly GCF_000696425.1 of Galeopterus variegatus. Taxonomy (NCBI): domain Eukaryota; kingdom Metazoa; phylum Chordata; class Mammalia; order Dermoptera; family Cynocephalidae; genus Galeopterus; species Galeopterus variegatus. The sequence goes on from NW_007726736.1 coordinate 305,339, forward strand.
CATGGACATTTGTATATTGACTTTGTATTCTGCAATCATGAATTATCCAAAAAACTCTGAGAGGTTGTTGGTGGAGCCTCATGACAGGCTGTCTCTGTGAAAAGTCTGCTAGAATGTCCACTAGTACCTCCACCTGTGGCTAGCTCTGTGACATTTACCATAGTAGAATCTGTCCAGTGCTCTCATCCTGCAGCATGAGAGCCCTCCCCAACCCAGAGCTCAGAGAGACCTGGAAAGTGGAATGAGTTTGAGAAGACACTCTTCAGCACACATGCCCCTGCCCAGGAACCTTTGCTGTTGATAAATTCCTTGGCCCTTCCTACAAATGCCTTTATACTCAGGAGCAGCAAAGCATAGTTTTGAAATTCAGGCCTACAGGGGGCTTGTGATCTCTATATAATTACATATATAATCTATCAATATTATATTTACTTAATATATTTATAGTTAGAATATGTATATAAAATTCTACTGTAGGTAGAAGAGATATTAGTATTATAACTACTTGTCTTTTTCGTGACCGGTAAGGGTATCGCAACCCTTGGTGTGGTGTTGCCCACACCGCGCTCAGCCAGCGAGTGCACCGGCCATTCCTGTATAGGATCCGAACCCGTGGCGGGAGCGTCGCTGCGCTCCCAGCGCCGCACTCTCCCAAGTGCGCCACGGGCTCGGCCCTATAACTACTTTTTAAAGTTGCCAACGTAATTCAACAACTATTTAAAATCCCGTGGACCAGCCACTGGGGATTAAACAAAATGAACAAAACAGCTCACACTGTAGTGAGGAAGACACACATGAGCCAACAGTTAAAAGCACCATTTGATGAGAGAGATAAGTCAAAGGCTGGGAGGGCCACAAGCGCTGCATCTAAATCAGCCTTGGGAGTCTCACACAGTGTCCCAGAAAAAGGGTTGCTTGAGTTGAGTCCTGAAGGCAGAATAAGAGCAAAGCAGAGAGAAAGACAGGGATGTTT
>NW_007726736.1:307228-308290 GCF_000696425.1 Galeopterus variegatus
TGCTTGAGTTGAGTCCTGAAGGCAGAATAAGAGCAAAGCAGAGAGAAAGACAGGGATGTTTCTGGCTAGACTAGGGGCAGGAGTATTGAGCCCTGTGTATTGGGAGGATTAGGATTCACTGGGTATGGCTGTGGGAGGTGGGGTATGGCTGTGGGAAGTGATGGGAAATGACTTTAGAGCAGTGGTTTTCACATTTTAGCTTAACCACCTGGGGTGGGGGTGGGGGGGTGTCTGTTCATACACAGATTGCTGGGCTCCACCCCAGAGTTTCTGGTTCAGTAGGTCTGGGGTAGGGCCTGGGAATCTGCATTTCTGGCAGGTTCTGTCAGATTCCACTGCTATTGCAGGTGCAGAGACCACACTTTTAGAACCACTACTTTAGATTTATGAAGGAGGTGTGGAAAGCTCAAAGCCCGTGCCCAGACAAGACTTTTGACCAGGGTTCCAGGGCCTTGAAATTCCAGCACTCAAGGAGGGAGTGGATCATGCTAATGACAGCAAAGACGGGTGAATTAGGTCCTTCCCTGCAGTCCCATCTCTGCTGTGTGGGATCCATGGCTTTGGAGCTATCTTCCTTCCTTCCTTCCTAATCTTAGTCTCTGAGACCCTTCAGTACACACAGTGTGTTGCTTTTGGTCCTTGGTAGTTAAAGGTGGGTGGGACAATTCATCTTATTTACTATAGAGCATCACCAGCCATGCTGGATTTATGCAAATTTCTGAGAACACACTGCCACCTCGTGTTCCTGTGTGGTACCGCATATGGATATGGCATGTGGCACAGCTGCAGGTTACCTCATAAGGGCTTATGGTCACTAATTTACTCTTTCAACCAACATTTATTTAAAACACCTTCTGTGATATTTGAAGAACATAATGATTTCTAGTCCCAAGCCTCATGGGGGCTCTTTGGGGTTAACAGCTTCATACTTGAGGCAAGGAAAGAAAATTTGAGAACCAGGCTCGGGGTAGGAAGTGTTGGAGAGTAAATATCCCACCTCACTGGGGTGGTCACTGGTTAGCTCTAGACACTTCAAGGCAATGTGGGCCTAATATATATATA
>NW_007726736.1:309065-324395 GCF_000696425.1 Galeopterus variegatus
TATATATATATATAAAATCAAGAGAAGACAAATTCAAATATTGGTATAAAAATTCTGATTTTTAAATAAAAATGAAGTCAAATGTTTTTCTAAATACTATGAGCCAACATCCTAGTTTACAGTGGGCCCACATCCTGTCATTTTTATCTTCTGCTTTGTACTTTATTCATTTTCATAATTTTAGGAGGTCTCAGGAAGACAAGGTGTGAATGCTGACACCTGTGGATGCAATGGTGAATGAAAAACATGAGCAGACCCTCCTCTCATGGGGGCTTTTGGCCTAGTGGGGGTGCTGTGGGTTGAATTTGTCCTCCAGAAGTTCATGTGTTGGAAACAATCCCCACTGTAACAGTGTTAAGAGGGTGGGATATCCGATTATGGTGTATGAAAAGTGGGGCCTTTAAGAGGTGATTGGATCATGAAGACTATGCTCTCATGAATGGTTTAATCCCTTCCTGGAGTAATGGGTTATTATGAGTGTGGACTGATGACTTTATAAGGAGAGCACATGAAAACACTTGACAGTCTCTCCGTGTGATACCCTGCATTGCCATGGGGCTCTGTAAAAAGTTCCCACCTGGAAGAAGGCCCTCACCAGATATGCCCCTGGGCCGTGGACTTCCCAGCCTCCCAAACTGTAAGAAACAAATTTTATTTTCTTATAATTTATCCAGTTTCAGGTATTCTGTTATCAGTGACAGAAAACAGACCAATACATGGGGCGACACAAACATCAATAAATGAAGTCCATTGGTGAATGAATGGGTAAGTATAGATGGGTACTCCAAAGGTGATCAACCCCGTTCTGTAAGAACCTTTACTAGGGGGCCAAAAAAGACCTCTCTTGAGATAGAGGGAATGGCTGTGCAGTGGCCCGTGGTAAGACTGAACATGGAATGGGAGAAGGCCGGCGTGACTGAGCAGAGAGAGAGAGCAGGATAAAATGTGTGGAGAGGCTGGGGAGTTGGGGGTCAGGCACCAGACCATTCAGGGCCTTAAAGGCTATGTTAAGGATTTGGAGCTCTGTCTTAACACTCAGGACACTACTGTGTGCCACTAGACCCAACTTCCGTTTCTCAGTTTCTTTATAGAGAAACTCTAAATATTTGTAAGAATTGATAATTCAATAACATTTATTCTTTATTAGAGATCTTCCAAAGAACCAAGAAAAAATTTGCTTAAATATATGTGTGTAATAAAACTCTTTCTGTCTAGCACTTCCCATATGGGTCAATTGGATCCTTTTATAATATGTGCTACCTTCGGGATCTAAGTTACCTCTTGGGATCTTTCCCTATATATTAAAATATTTTGCTATTTTATCATTCTGTAAATTATTTCATCAGTATTCAATAATTCCAAGCTATATTTAAAAAATACTAAAACAACAACATGAAAGATGGAATGCCTAAATGAAGCAATAATGAAATAAATAATCACTATTAAATCAGTCTTCAGTTTTCATGTTGCATTGCCAAAGTATTGCATCATCTTTCAGAAAGGTATAAAAAAGTCTGGAGAGACCATCTTTGTAGGGCACTTTTAGTTTTTTTTAAATAAACTTTTTATTTTGAGATAATTGTAAATTAACATGCTGTTGTAAGAAATAATACAGAGAGATCTCATACGCCCTTTACTCAGTTTTTCCCAATGGTAACCTTTGCAAAACTGTCGTATAATATTGTGACCATGAAATTGATATTGATACAATCCATCAGTCTTAGGTTTTCAGTTTTCATTGATCAAAGTAGAGAATTAAAAATTTTCCAAGATTTGTGAATAAAGATATTCTGGATGATCCCAGCTCTTGTATTTCAAACATCCCAGCTGAGGTCCTAGATGCCCCAGGTATTGTCCAGCAGACACAAATCACCTGTGCTGTGCCTTGTCTAATTTCCTGACTGACGGAATTCATGAGTGTAACAAAATGGTTGCTTTAGGGGCCGGCCCGGTGGCGCACTGGATAGTGCGCCGCTTGGAAAGCGCGGCGGCGCTCCCGCCCGAGGGTTCGGATCCCACATACAGACCGGTTCCCGCTCACTGGCTGAGCGAGGCGCGGGAGCAACGCCATGGGTTGCGATCCCGTTGCCGGTCCCCGGTCCGGTACGGGGGCAACACTGAGGGTTGCGATCCATTGCCGGACATGGAAAAAGACCAAAAAAAAAAAAATGGTTGCTTTACCCATTAAGTTTGAAAGTGTTTGTTAATACAGCAATAGTAACAAGTCACTATGGATAAAATAGATAAGGTGAAATGATAACAACTGTCAAACCTGGGTGCATGATAGATGGATGTTCATTAAACTATTGTTTTAACTTCCTTTATTATTTTCATGTCAAATAACAAAGGTGAGGGTGAGGGGACTTCTGGCAAAGATGTGGAACACACACACACACACACAAACTTTCTCTGGTAACAACAAGAAAAATTGGATAAAGTGAAAAGTTTACTTGCCTAGGGGGCTTTTGAGAAATGATGGATGCAATCAAGACTTGATAAGCTGAATTCCAGAGAGAAATAGCAGTGGTAGCATATAAAACTTCTAAGGGCACCCGATCTAGTTATGAGTGGATGGAAGAGTTGGCTGCTGTTGATAGAACTTTAGGAATAAGGGGAAACCAACTGAGGCAACAGGTATCCTTCAAAAGTGAAGGTGAAATAAAGATTTTCACAGACACATGAAAACTAAAAGAATTCATCACCAGCAGACCTCCACTAGAAGAAGTGATAAAAGAAATACTTCAGGAAGACGGAAAATGATAGCAGGTGGAAATACAGAGCTACATTTGTTGTCGGTTCAACGATGTTCACAGCGTCTTTACCTGGAGGAGATTCCATCTCAAGAAGCCACTTTCTTTGCTCATCCATAAGAAGCAACTCTGCATTCGTTCAAGTTTTGTCATGAGATTGTGGCAATTCAGTCACGTCTTCAGGCTCCACTTCTCATTCTAGTTCTCTTGCTATTTCCACCACACCTTGAGCTACTTCCTCCACTGAAGTCTTGACCTCCTTAAAGTCATCTATGAGGGTTGGAATCAACTTTTTCCAAACTCCTGTTAATGTTGATATTTTGACCTCCCATGAATCACAAAAGTTCTTAATGGCCTCTAGCATGGTGAATCCTTTCCTGAAGGTTTTCAGTTTACTTTGCTCAGCTCCATCAGAGGAATCACTGTCTCTAGCAGCTATAGCCTTATGAAATATATTTCTTTAATAATAAAACTTGAAAGTCAAAATTACTCCTTGATCCATGGACTGCAAAATGGATGTGTTAACAGGCATGAAAACAGCATGAATCTCCTTGTACATCTCCAGCAGAGCTCTTGAGTGAACAAGTGCATTGTCAATGAGCAGTAATATTTTGAAAGGAATCTTTTTTTCTGAGCAGTAGGTCTCAACAGTGGGCTTAAAATATTCAGTAAACCATGCTGTAAACAGATTTGCCACCATCCAGGCTTTGTTGTTCCATTTATATAGCATAGACAGAGTAGATTTAGTATAATTCTTAATGGTCCTAGGATTTTCAGAATGGTAAATGAGCATTGGTTTCAACTTAAAGTCACCAGCTGCATTAACCCCTAACGAGAGTCAGCCTGTTCTTTGAAGCTTTGAAGCCTTGAAGCCAGGCATTAACTTCTCCTCTCCAGCTGTGAAAGTCCTAGATGGTATCTTCTTCCAGTAGAAGGCTGTTTCATCTACATTGAAAGTCTGTTCATAGTGTAGCCACAGTCATTAATTACCTTAGCTGGATCTTCTGGATCACTTGCTGCAGCTTCTAGATCAGCACTTGCTGCTTACCTTGCACTTGTATGCTCTGGAGACAGCTTCTGTCGTTAAACTTCATGAGCCAAACTCAGCTAGCCTCAAACCTTTCTTCTGCCGCTTCCTTACCTATCTCAGCCTTCACAGAATTGAAGAGAGTTAGGGCCTTGCTCTGGATTAGGCTTTGGCTCTGGTTTGAGGAAATGTTGTGGCTGATTTGGTCTTCTATGCAAAACTTTCTTCATAAGTTTTGAAGGAGACAGAGGAAGAGAGCCGTGAAGAGAGGTGAGCACAGCTGCCGGCCCCAACCAGCCCGTTAAAGAGACACTCAGACGTGGCAGGGGTTCTGTCGAGCAGTTCCGTTTATTATCACCCAAGCAGTTGCTTTTTTAGGTGGATGGAGAGGGGAGATTTTAACATAATCCTATCAGCTTAAGTCAAGAGAGCATGCATCCTATTTTAACGCCTAGCTATTGCAATCACGCAGTGTCCATGAGCGTGGAAGCCCGTATTTGGCCAATAAGGGCTAGGGCAAGGTTCCCGCAGACACTCCCACCCTACTTCCTCCCGGCGCCATCTTAGGCTGCCACAGTAATACTCCCTTGTGGGCCCATAATGGCGCCGCTTGTAATGTCACTTAAGGTGGCGTTAGTTTTTAAGGCCCGACATCATATCAGCAATAAGCCTGTTTTGATTTCTTTGCATTCATGTGCTCACTGGAATAGCACTCTTAATTTCCTTTGAGAACTTTTCCTTTGCATTCACAACTTGGCTAACTGGTGCAAGAGGTCTAGCTTTCAGCCTATCTCAGCTTTCAACATGCCTTCCTCATTAAGCTTAATCATCTCTAGCTTTTGATATAAACTGAGAGACACGTGACTCTTTCTTTAACTTGAACACTTAGAAACCATTGGAGGGTCATTAACTGGCCTGATTTCAATACACATTTATTGATTAAATTTGCTTTCTTATATGGGTGTGGTTCGTGGTGCCCCCAAGCAATTATAATAGTAACATCAAATATCACTGATCACAGATCAGCATAACAGCTATAATAATAATATAAAAGTTTGAAATATTGTGAGAATTATCAAAATGTGACAGAGACACAAAATGAGCCCATGCTGTTGGAAAAGTGGGGCTGATAGTCTTGTGTGATGTAAGGTTGCCATAAACCTTCCATTTGTAAAAAATGCAATATCCTCAAAGCGCAATAAAGTGAAGTGTAATAAAGTGAGGTGTGCCTGTATTAGGAAACTGCCATTTTTTGTAGGTCAAACTGGCCTCATGAGAAGCCTGGGTCTGTTTTTGCTCACCATTGCATTTCTGAGTGTCAGCGTTTACCTCCTCTCATTTGTGAAACACTACTAAAGTGATGGAAAGGGATAAAAAGAGTACAAACCAGAGGTTCAAACCTGGCAGGATGCGGGCTGATTGCAGTCTGCAGATGCATATGTTGGCTCATGTTATTTAGAAACAACTAGAATAAATTCTTATTTAAAAATCAGGTATTTTCACACCAATATTTGAATTTCTGATTTATCTTAGAAAAAATACTGCGCTCATACTTCTTTCTTGGAGCAACTGTCTAAAACTGAGCAGCGGTTACCCCACTTAGGTGGGACATTCACTCTCTCTCTCACTTCCTGCACCAAGTCTGCTTCTCACATTTACTTTCTTTGGAGGGAGCTTATTTGCTATGAAGAGTTCCAGAGAGACTTCAGGCTGAGAATCATTATGCTCTGCATCCATCCCAGTGCAGGATTCATAGTAAGTGTTAAATACATGTTTATTAAATGAGAAAGTGACCACAAGTCCCTTTTAAGGCAAGATGCTGTGATACCCACATGTAATTCAACAAGAAGACACAAGGTGGTGGTGTGCTCTCAGAAATTCACATACATCTATCTGCATTGTCACCAGGAAAAGACAAACAGTGACAGTCCTGGTTTTATTAGAGGTCAGACTTTGAATTCAGTGTGCTGTGAATGTGTGCATTTCTAATATAAAATTAATGGTGATTACATATATATTCTAATGTGTACCTATCTATACTCACAAAAACATATAATTAAAATAGGTTTAAAATTAGAAGATATGTAATTAGGATTTATATATATATAAAATTAGCTTACTTAGCCCTTTCACAAGATGGCGCCGAAGGCGAAGAAGGAAGCTCCTGCCCCTGCCAAAGCCGAAGCCAAAGCAAAGGCTTTGAAGGCCAAGAAGGCAGTGCTGAAAGGTGTCCAAAGCCACAAAAAGAAGAAGATCCGCACATCACCCACCTTCCGGCGGCCCAAGACACTGCGGCTCTGGAGGCAACCCAAATATCCTTGGAAGAGCGCCCCCAGGAGAAACAAGCTTGACCACTATGCCATCATCAAGTTCCCCCTGACCACTGAGTCTGCCATGAAGAAAATAGAAGACAACAACACACTTGTGTTCATTGTGGATGTCAAGGCCAATAAGCACCAGATCAAACAGGCTGTGAAGAAGCTCTATGACATTGATGTGGCCAAGGTCAACACCCTGATCAGGTCTGATGGAGAGAAGAAGGCATATGTTCGACTGGCTCCTGATTATGATGCTCTGGATGTTGCCAACAAAATTGGGATCATCTAAACTTGAGTCCAGATGGTTAATTCCAAATATACAACTTTTTTCACCATAAAAAAAAAAAAAATTAGCTTACTTAATCAAAATATATATTTGAAGATATATATGTGATTAGGATATATAGCATACATATAGTGAAAATATGTTTAAAATAAGAAGATATATAATGCAGGTGTATAATGTAATCAATATCTATAAAATATATAATTAGGATTATATGAAACTGAGATGTAATTATTTTAAATAATTAAGATGTACATAAAATTATATATTTGATATAATTAGAGTATTTCAATTACATTGAATCATATAAATTTGCAAATATCTGACTGTTTTTGACTACAAAAATGGCAGTTTTTTTTTAGCCAATTAAGCATTTTATTTATTATTTATTTTTGAAACGTAGTTGACTGCACGTATTTGTGAGGTACAGAGTTGACTATCAATACTTGTGTACAATGTGTGATGATCAAATCAGGATAATTAGCAGACTCATCATTATAAAACGTAATCCTTCTTTGTGTACATTAGCCAATTTCTTGCTAATCCTCTCTCCTTCCCCTTTTCCCACCTCTAGTAACCCCAATTCTGATCTCCTGAAACTTCAGTATATTATTGTGGTTGTTTTTTCTTTATTTTTTAGTTCCCACTTATCAGTGAGGACATGTGGAATTTCTCTTCCTGTGACTGGCTTATTTCACTTAACATAATTTTCTCCAAGCTCATCCATGTTGCTGTAAAAGGCAGAATTTCTTTCTTTCTTTCTTTTTTATAGCTGAGTAGTATTCCATTGTGTATGTATACCACATTTTCCTTATCCAGTCATCTGTTGATGGTTTTTAGGTTAGTTCCATATCTCGACTATTGTAAATAGAGCTGTGATAAACATGAATGTGCAGGTATTGCTTTGCGAATATTTTCTCCCACTCTGTAGGTTGTCTTTTCACTCTGTTGATTGTTTCATTTGCTGTGCAGAAGCTTTTTAGTTTGATATAATCCCATTTGTTTATTTTTCTTTTGTAACCTGTACTTTGAGGTCTTATTCATAAAGTCTTTGCCCAGTTGTAGATCCTGAAGTATTTCTCTTATGTTTTCTTCTAGGAGTTTTATAGTTTCAGGTCTTATATTTAAGTCTTTAATCCATTTTGAGTTGATTTTGGTATATGGTGAGAGGTATGGGTCTAGTTTCATTCTTCTACAGATGGATATTCAGTTTTCCTAGCACCATTTATTGAAGAGGCTATCCTGTCCCCAATGTATGTTCTTGGTGCCTTTGTCAAAGATCAGTTAGCTGTAAGTACGTGGATTGATTTCTGGCTTCTTGATTCTGTTCCATTGGTCCAAGTGTCTTTTTATGAAGTGTTGATTTTGTGTTAGTTTGGTACTAGGGAGTCTTTTTATAAAGAGAAAAATGTATATATATTGGCATCAGGAGATTTCAGGAAGGCTCAGTCCTACCAATATCTTCGTATTTTCCAATTTCTCTTTTTCTGTTTAGTAAGAAGAATATTTCTACTTCCTCTCTACCTTGGCCTGTTTATCAAAAGAAGATAAAAGGTGAAGGGGAAGATTTAGGAGAGTATTTAAAAAATTTATTCTCTTGAACAACTAATTTCTGAGTGGGTGGAAAAGACTAATATCACAGAGGCTTTCTTTTAGCTTATAAATACTAAAGCATTTAATTATCAAATACACTCATGCTGACTTTGACACCAATTTATTGGGTCAAATTCAGTCTATTTAATGTATGTTTATTGAATCTATTCACTATAAGCTGTGCATTGAGTTAAACATGGCAGACTCAAAGAAGAGACATCAGCCTTGCATGTAAGGAGCCTTCACTTAGTGGCCTGGAAATGCTGGTTGGATTTAGTCTTAGCAACACTGCTTTCCTTATAAGATGATTTCAAGGTCAGAACCTGTGATCCTAGATATTTATCTTGGAGGCAGCCACAGTCAAGGGTCTGGCTGCCTCTGCTTGTGGATGTGGGGAGGAGGAGGGTTGTTAAGAAACACTAGATATAACAGTCAGACAGATATAGTCACATGCCTGCCCACATGTAAAGGTGACTTCAGCATGCATCACTGCAAGATATGTGGGGAGTAGCTGAAAGTAAGATATTAATACCCCTCAAATCCCATGCTCTCTTTAAATTCTTAGTGGATAAAATCTTCCAGAAAACTAGGCGCTAAAAAAACATTTCCTCCCTTTGTGAAGCATTGATCTGGTTTGGGTTAACTTTGTTCCAAGGCTGCTTTCTCAGGAAAAAAATGTTTTTAAGGAGCCTATTTATGTAGAAAAACAGAATTTAAACTCTTTTTCTAAACTCTTTTTTTTGTGTGTGGCATACATTCCCTTTATAATCTGGCCCCTGCTTGTTTCTCTCGTTCCGTCTCTCCTTGCATGCCATATCACAGCCGTAGTCAACTACTTGTGTTTCTGTGAAGCCGTGCATTCTCTCACCTCTGGGACTTTGTTTGTGCTGTTCCTGCTGCCTGGATTGCTTGTCACCGCCTCTTCCTGATTATACTCGGCTAACTTCTCTTCCTTTAGTCACCTCCCGCAGGAAACCTTCCTTGAATACTCTTCACCGCCACCTGGATCAGGGTCTCCTCACCTTCCCCTGTGATGGAACTGGTCACACTGCATTGTATTCCCTACTGCCTGTCAGTCTCTCTCCCTATTTAGAAAGTTCTCAGAGGAAAAGGCCTGTGATGTTTTTTGCCAATATTTTTCCAGTGCCTAGTAGATGCTTGTCACATAGTAGTACTAAAGTTACCTATTGAATGAAAACTAAAACTTATTTGTAAGCTTTTTATAATTTATTTATAACTTTTATGACTTATTTCTAACATAATTAGGGATAAAATCCAGTTCATTTTACTTCAGTGATTTTTACCATGAGACTTTCATCCTTCTCTGCCTGTACTCTGACTCCTAGAAAGGTACATATGTTAAGAGAAATGATAATTCTGTTGCAAAATGTCAGTTATCCAAAACATTCTGATCAATGTTAAGATTATCTGGAAAAATTGAACATTAGCTACTGTTTAGATTTTGCTGAGGCAGATATAATAGAGTGAGTGAGGCATGTCTAATAGTTTCTCTAGCTAAAGAGAATCAGCTAGATCTGGGCTACAGAAGTCCTGTCCAATGGCCAGTTACTGGAGGGAGGTGTACAGGTGATGATGTTGATGGGGGTGGTGGTAGTGATGGTGATGATGGTGGTATGAAGAGTGGTGTGGGTCAGGATGGTGGTGGTATTAGTGGTGAATGTGGAGGTGGTGGAGATGGTGGTATTAGTGGTAGTGATGGTGGTGTTCGTGATGATAATAGTTATGAAGTTTTGGGGGTGGTAGTGATGGTGATGCTTATGGTAGAGGTGGTGTTGATGGTGGTCTTGGTGGAGGTTTTGGTGGTGATATGGCTTGCAGGTTGGACGTGATGGTGGTAAATGTGATGCTGATGATGGTGGCCCACTTTTAAAATGAAATCGCCCCCACTAGGTAGCAGGGAGACTTCCAAAAAAGGGGCCTCTGTTATGAATCAGGCACTGTGAAAAGTGCTTTCCTTTCAGAATTTCACTTAATTTTCACAATATTCCTGTGAGAAACATTGCAACTGAGACAGCTAAGGCTCACAGAGGATAAATTAATTGCCTAAGGTTATACCTTGTCTTAGCCTGAGTTTCTTGAGAAAGGAAAGCACGACACAAAGGCTTATGTTCAGTGGTTTACTTTGGCAGGTGATCTCGGGGAACACAAATGGGCAGAGGAAAAACCAACACAAGGGTGGGTTTTCTTGAACTGGCCATCATGGTGGGCAATGAGGACTTCCCACTGCTTTCTCCTGGAATCTTCGGAGGAGCTGGGCGGAATGTTCCTCAGAATTGTCTGCCTGAAGTACAAAGGTGAATTGTTCTGGGTTCTGGATCCCATCGCTAATGTTACTACAGGGGTGTATACATACACAAGCATGGCTAACAGATTCCAGCAGTTGTCCAAAGCATGCCCTGCCTTAGAGAAGCCCCGGGGCAGACACTGAGAGGTGCACAGTGCAGCAGAGGCATGCTGCTGTCACTGTACTCCTGCATGAAGTTAGCAGGGCAACAAGATGTGAAGTCAGGTGCAAAATGAGTCTGGTACACGTGACATTTAGGTCATGGAGAAGGGATTTAAATCAAGTGTGTCAAGTTCCAGAGTCCATGTTCTTTCTATTCTTTCAAGCAATCAGAGAAGGGTCCACAGCCATTTCTCATAGTTAGTTAGGACTAAAAAACCAAGTTCAAGCCATTGTCTGTTCTTAAAGTTCAGTTTCTTATTTGCTGCGGTCTTTGCTCCTGTCCCCGCCATACCTGTGGAAGCCTTGCTTTATACCCGCATGTGCTCATGGGGGCCTCTAGGTGGCACGAGCACATCTTTAGCTGCTTTGAGGCGCAAAGGTGTGTGGGCTAAGTCAGAATGGAGGATGCAATTTGGCAGCCATCAAGTTTCTTTATTAATAGAGCAAGCAACATTTATGAACCCTGACTAATTCTTAGAATTCTAAAATAACCTTTAGAATATCATGCTAAAATAAATAGCAGATTTTCATTTCCCACTGCTGTCTTTCTGAAACATGTTCTCTGATGTTCCCTCAATTAAAATAACTAATCTACAGTGACCAGCTTTTGCACACAGGATAGATTTGGGAGTTTCTCTGATGTGCAAGCCTCTAGAAAAGTCTTTCTTCAAGTGTGGACCAAGGCTCACCTGCATGAGAACTTCTCTGGGTGTTTGCTGAGGTGCAGATTCCTGGGAATCTTCCCAGACCTGCTGTGTGAGGGTCACTGGGGAATATGCATTCCTCCTCCACCCTCCCACCAGGGGATTTTTATATAGTCTTATTTCTGAATCTAAATTTTGAGGTTAAAATAAATAATTTTTGAGCTTATAATCCTCATCTTGCTCTGAAGGGCTAGCTCATCAAGATTCTATCCTAAGTCATGTCACCTGTCTAATTGGCATTAAAACCCTCTGAATTAATTGAGTTATAGGTGCCAAAATTTACAAGGCTACCTTTTGAACCCTGCTCCTCTTTTCCTCAGTATCTTTTCTTAAAAGTAACTGGGTTAATCAGGGTTGAGCACCAGCTCGTCCACCTGATCCTTAGACTTAGACCTCTGAGCCAGAGCAAGGCAGCTCGCCCTCAGGAGAATCTGTCTCTGGCCACACAGCCAGAGAAGTTTTAGCTGCCCCCATGTGGTGGTGTATCTGTATTGTGTTAACTCGTCTAAGTCGGAATTACATTTTCCAGAATTCCCTTCCCTGCATAGTGTCCATCTAGTATGAGCCCCACGTGACATTATGTGTGAGAACTGGAAGGCAGATGTAACTCAATGACTAGACTCTCTAGGAAGGTCAATGCGGGCACAGGTTGCAGTGGCAGCTGGTGCACTGGTCACCCATCTGCTGGCTCACCTGGTGGGAGTGGGCGGCAGGCAGGCCTGCAGCTCCTTCATTCCTGCCAAATCTCTTCCTTTGTCCTAACTCCTGGGCCAGGCGTATGTTTGCCTCCATGAGGAAGGGCACCAGCTTCACCTGCAGGTCACTTGCATCACTGAAGACTAGGAGAGACTGACATGGCTCAACACATCCTCATGGGTCCCGGCTCAGCCTCCAGTGTTCCATCTAGTCCTGCTCTCTCCCACCTCACAGCAATCCTTCCCCATGGCCAGCCCTGTTGACTTAGTCCCCAGCATCAGATGAGGAAACAACAGCCTTACAGAAACTGTGTAAGCAACTCTCATGATTGTGGACATTCAAATCCCTTTAACAAAGCCTTTATTATTTATATTTCTCCTAGTGGTTCTGATTCTCTGACCAAACTCTGACTGACACAGACATGGAATAAACCAACACAATCAGGCAATTGATGCCTATATACACACTGATTTCTTATGACTAAGTGGCTTTCCGATTTACCATGGCCATAGTATGTCATGCCATGTGTCATAACAGATAGACCTTTCAATAATTACCTTGTTTGATGACTTGATGAACCACATCAGCATTTCTTGAACACCTATCATGTCCCAGGCACTGTGTATGCGATGCTAAGTCTACAAAGAGGAATGAGACCTCTGTCTGGACTGGCAGGGGAAGCAGTGGAGGTGGGTTTTGGAGGACATAATTGGCTTCCTGGGTTTGCTCTGGCATCTCCATTCTTTGTTTCCTGGTTCCTAGGAGGTGCCAGGAAAAGGCCCAAGACTGCAGGTGCCAAAGCCAGTGCATTGGCCAAGCACTGGCTCTGTGGAACCAGGGGACAGCACATAGTTCTATGCATGCTGGGGGCCAGGGAGGCAGGGTCTGACTAAGCTGGATGCCAACTCCTCTGCCATCCCTGCTTGCTCCCCTTCCTCTGATTGGATTAGGCAGCACAGAAGCTTCACCCCCACCCTCATTCCTATTGTCCAGGATTCCATAAACTCTGGCATTCTTTTCAGATACATTTGCCAGCAGAGATGGTCAGAACTGGTCTTGCAATTATGAAAGGTCTTCAAAAAGTTCATGGAGGGCTGGATGGTTAGCTCATTTGGTTAGAGTGTGGTGTTACAACACCAAGGTCAAGGGTTTGGATCCTGGTATGGGCCAGCTTATTCCCTAAGGTTTTCTTCAGAGTCTTCCCTCCCCTGCCTTTGGTTTATTTTTTTCTTATGAAGATAAGACAATTCGGGAAAAACCATAGAATATTTTGCCACAGTTACTTGAATTTACAATAAATTAAAATAATATTTCTACAGAATAACCAGTTAGAAAACTTAGCTATCCTGAATTGAAAGTTGACTCAATTATAGCTGCTTAGCATTGGGAGAGATCTTATAAGCATGGGAAACGTTATCTTTGTTTGCCCCTCCAAGATTAAGACCTTACTAAGTGGGTGAGTGAAGATTTGCATAGCTTCCTCCCAGGCTCTCCATGGCAAAGGACGTGGCAGTCCTGCCAATAAACCTACAGCCCAGAGCTTTGTTAAGCCATAGTCTGTGGTGTTACCTTTGTTACGTACATATAATTAATCCTCAGGAAGTTTTGTCTTTTTTTCTGCTAGAAATGGTAGCTGCCATGTATTGAGTTTCTACTATGTGCTAGAAACTGTACTAAATGTTAAAATACATTATTTCAGTTCTTTACAGCAGTGCTTTGAAGTAATATTTATTGCACATGAAGAGACTGAGGCACAGAGAAATTAAATAACTCGCCCAGGTTCAAATAGCTAGCAAACAGCATGCTCGTTCCTCTGCAGCAGTGCTTCTCCCACTGTAGACCCCAGAGCAGCAGCAGCAGCGGCACCTGGGAGCTTGTTAGAAATGCAAATTCCTGGGCCCCATCTCAGAGCTACTGAATCAGAAACTCTGGGAATGGGTCAAAGCCTTCTGTTTAAAGCCCTTCAGGTCATTCTGATGCATACTAACATTTTAGAACTACTAGTCCTTGGCAGTAGAATATTAAATTGGATCATAAATCTCCAAAATATCATAGGCCACGGGGGAAGAGAGCGGTAGAATGGGCTGGAGTACTACAGGAAGGTTCTTGGAAGAGCTGGACTTAGATTTAGGCCTAGGAGAATAGGTAGAACTAGGAAAGGTGGAGGAGAGTGGAGAGAATATAATTTGGGAGGAATAATATGCGAAAAAGCATGGTAAGGAGAGTGGATTTGGTTTAGGAAGACATGTCAGAGGCCGGACTAAGTGAGGCAGAGAGAGAGAAAGTTGGGAAAGAGTGAGTGATACTTCACAACAGGTACATGTTCATTCATTCACAGAAGGAGTTTGGATTTGTTTCAATAAACAATACGGAACTATTATAAATGTCTGAGCAGATGAGTGACCCATTTAGCTTAAGAAATAAGAAAAGAGTGTTAAGATAGAGGATAATTTTATTTTATTTTTTTTGTGGCTGGCAGGTGTGGGGATCCAAACGCTTGATCCTGGTGTTACCAACACCAAGCTAACCAGCCAGCCCAAGGAGGATTTTTTTGAGCATTTATAGTTCAGTGAAAAAATCAGAGATAAATTTCAGGTGCAAAGAGTGTGTATGTGTGTGAGTGTGTGCAAAGTGTGTGTAAAGTACTGGGTTGGGGTAGCCCCTTCCATGGACAAGTCCCTCCAATGGCACATGAGAAGAACCAGGGAGGACTAGAATGTCGCTTACTTGCTAAAACAAAACATTTTTGCTCATCATCTATCCTTGCCTCTCCTTTTTGGGGTAGGAAAGGGCCATTCCTCATCAGTATTAACCTCTATTCTTCTCAAATTTTCCAGCTGGCCTCAAATAATGTTGGCAAGAGTACAGATGAGGAAAAACTGGGCTAAGATTCAATTTCTGGGAATTTCTTGACAAGATATACAAACTGATGCTTGTCCTACTTACACACTGCAAGAGTAATTTCCATTTCTACGGGCATGTTCAGTACAATCTTAGTCTCATAGTCTTTCCCCTTCAAAGAATTGTATGGAGTCATTGCTACATGTTACTTCTGACAGGAAACAACCTGTAATGAAATATTCTCTTATATTGTGCAGTGGTTTGGAAATGCAAAAAGACTGGAGATTCTCAAGTGTAAGCATGTAACTTTAAAGACAGAATTATGCTACTGTGAGCTAGAGATCAGGGTATAGAATCAGGAAGAACTGGATTTGAATTGTAGGTCCCCTACTTGCCAGTTGTGTGGCCTTAGTATTTCTCTAAACCTTCAGAGAAATAGCAACGGTTAACCTTAGAGAATTATAGAAAGGATTAGAAATAGTGGATGTGAAGCAAATAACATGCTGGGCACATTGGATGGCCAGTAATAATAGTTAGGATTATCTTTTATCAATACTTAATAATTTTGTCATCTCCTTGAATTGAGAAAACGTCCCTATCTTGTTTTACTAGAAATGCTGGCCCTACGTTTTTTTTTTTTTTTTTTTC
>NW_007726736.1:324405-397786 GCF_000696425.1 Galeopterus variegatus
TAAATAACTTGAACACTTAGAAAAAATTGGAGGGTCATTAACTGGCCTGATTTCAATACACATTTATTGATTAAATTTGCTTTCTTATATGGGTGTGGTTCGTGGTGCCCCCAAGCAATTATAATAGTAACATCAAATATCACTGATCACAGATCAGCATAACAGCTATAATAATAATATAAAAGTTTGAAATATTGTGAGAATTATCAAAATGTGACAGAGACACAAAATGAGCCCATGCTGTTGGAAAAGTGGGGCTGATAGTCTTGTGTGATGTAAGGTTGCCATAAACCTTCCATTTGTAAAAAATGCAATATCCTCAAAGCGCAATAAAGTGAAGTGTAATAAAATGAGGTGTGCCTGTATTAGGAAACTGCCATTTTTTGTAGGTCAAACTGGCCTCATGAGAAGCCTGGGTCTGTTTTTGCTCACCATTGCATTTCTGAGTGTCAGCGTTTACCTCCTCTCATTTGTGAAACACTACTAAAGTGATGGAAAGGGATAAAAAGAGTACAAACCAGAGGTTCAAACCTGGCAGGATGCGGGCTGATTGCAGTCTGCAGATGCATATGTTGGCTCATGTTATTTAGAAACAACTAGAATAAATTCTTATTTAAAAATCAGGTATTTTCACACCAATATTTGAATTTCTGATTTATCTTAGAAAAAATACTGCGCTCATACTTCTTTCTTGGAGCAACTGTCTAAAACTGAGCAGCGGTTACCCCACTTAGGTGGGACATTCACTCTCTCTCTCACTTCCTGCACCAAGTCTGCTTCTCACATTTACTTTCTTTGGAGGGAGCTTATTTGCTATGAAGAGTTCCAGAGAGACTTCAGGCTGAGAATCATTATGCTCTGCATCCATCCCAGTGCAGGATTCATAGTAAGTGTTAAATACATGTTTATTAAATGAGAAAGTGACCACAAGTCCCTTTTAAGGCAAGATGCTGTGATACCCACATGTAATTCAACAAGAAGACACAAGGTGGTGGTGTGCTCTCAGAAATTCACATACATCTATCTGCATTGTCATCAGGAAAAGACAAACAGTGACAGTCCTGGTTTTATTAGAGGTCAGACTTTGAATTCAGTGTGCTGTGAATGTGTGCATTTCTAATATAAACTTGAGTCCAGATGGTTAATTCCAAATATACAACTTTTTTCACCATAAAAAAAAAAAAAATTAGCTTACTTAATCAAAATATATATTTGAAGATATATATGTGATTAGGATATATAGCATACATATAGTGAAAATATGTTTAAAATAAGAAGATATATAATGCAGGTGTATAATGTAATCAATATCTATAAAATATATAATTAGGATTATATGAAACTGAGATGTAATTATTTTAAATAATTAAGATGTACATAAAATTATATATTTGATATAATTAGAGTATTTCAATTACATTGAATCATATAAATTTGCAAATATCTGACTGTTTTTGACTACAAAAATGGCAGTTTTTTTTTTTAGCCAATTAAGCATTTTATTTATTATTTATTTTTGAAACGTAGTTGACTGCACGTATTTGTGAGGTACAGAGTTGACTATCAATACTTGTGTACAATGTGTGATGATCAAATCAGGATAATTAGCAGACTCATCATTATAAAACGTAATCCTTCTTTGTGTACATTAGCCAATTTCTTGCTAATCCTCTCTCCTTCCCCTTTTCCCACCTCTAGTAACCCCAATTCTGATCTCCTGAAACTTCAGTATATTATTGTGGTTGTTTTTTCTTTATTTTTTAGTTCCCACTTATCAGTGAGGACATGTGGAATTTCTCTTCCTGTGACTGGCTTATTTCACTTAACATAATTTTCTCCAAGCTCATCCATGTTGCTGTAAAAGGCAGAATTTCTTTCTTTCTTTCTTTTTTATAGCTGAGTAGTATTCCATTGTGTATGTATACCACATTTTCCTTATCCAGTCATCTGTTGATGGTTTTTAGGTTAGTTCCATATCTCGACTATTGTAAATAGAGCTGTGATAAACATGAATGTGCAGGTATTGCTTTGCGAATATTTTCTCCCACTCTGTAGGTTGTCTTTTCACTCTGTTGATTGTTTCATTTGCTGTGCAGAAGCTTTTTAGTTTGATATAATCCCATTTGTTTATTTTTCTTTTGTAACCTGTACTTTGAGGTCTTATTCATAAAGTCTTTGCCCAGTTGTAGATCCTGAAGTATTTCTCTTATGTTTTCTTCTAGGAGTTTTATAGTTTCAGGTCTTATATTTAAGTCTTTAATCCATTTTGAGTTGATTTTGGTATATGGTGAGAGGTATGGGTCTAGTTTCATTCTTCTACAGATGGATATTCAGTTTTCCTAGCACCATTTATTGAAGAGGCTATCCTGTCCCCAATGTATGTTCTTGGTGCCTTTGTCAAAGATCAGTTAGCTGTAAGTACGTGGATTGATTTCTGGCTTCTTGATTCTGTTCCATTGGTCCAAGTGTCTTTTTATGAAGTGTTGATTTTGTGTTAGTTTGGTACTAGGGAGTCTTTTTATAAAGAGAAAAATGTATATATATTGGCATCAGGAGATTTCAGGAAGGCTCAGTCCTACCAATATCTTCGTATTTTCCAATTTCTCTTTTTCTGTTTAGTAAGAAGAATATTTCTACTTCCTCTCTACCTTGGCCTGTTTATCAAAAGAAGATAAAAGGTGAAGGGGAAGATTTAGGAGAGTATTTAAAAAATTTATTCTCTTGAACAACTAATTTCTGAGTGGGTGGAAAAGACTAATATCACAGAGGCTTTCTTTTAGCTTATAAATACTAAAGCATTTAATTATCAAATACACTCATGCTGACTTTGACACCAATTTATTGGGTCAAATTCAGTCTATTTAATGTATGTTTATTGAATCTATTCACTATAAGCTGTGCATTGAGTTAAACATGGCAGACTCAAAGAAGAGACATCAGCCTTGCATGTAAGGAGCCTTCACTTAGTGGCCTGGAAATGCTGGTTGGATTTAGTCTTAGCAACACTGCTTTCCTTATAAGATGATTTCAAGGTCAGAACCTGTGATCCTAGATATTTATCTTGGAGGCAGCCACAGTCAAGGGTCTGGCTGCCTCTGCTTGTGGATGTGGGGAGGAGGAGGGTTGTTAAGAAACACTAGATATAACAGTCAGACAGATATAGTCACATGCCTGCCCACATGTAAAGGTGACTTCAGCATGCATCACTGCAAGATATGTGGGGAGTAGCTGAAAGTAAGATATTAATACCCCTCAAATCCCATGCTCTCTTTAAATTCTTAGTGGATAAAATCTTCCAGAAAACTAGGCGCTAAAAAAACATTTCCTCCCTTTGTGAAGCATTGATCTGGTTTGGGTTAACTTTGTTCCAAGGCTGCTTTCTCAGGAAAAAAATGTTTTTAAGGAGCCTATTTATGTAGAAAAACAGAATTTAAACTCTTTTTCTAAACTCTTTTTTTTGTGTGTGGCATACATTCCCTTTATAATCTGGCCCCTGCTTGTTTCTCTCGTTCCGTCTCTCCTTGCATGCCATATCACAGCCGTAGTCAACTACTTGTGTTTCTGTGAAGCCGTGCATTCTCTCACCTCTGGGACTTTGTTTGTGCTGTTCCTGCTGCCTGGATTGCTTGTCACCGCCTCTTCCTGATTATACTCGGCTAACTTCTCTTCCTTTAGTCACCTCCCGCAGGAAACCTTCCTTGAATACTCTTCACCGCCACCTGGATCAGGGTCTCCTCACCTTCCCCTGTGATGGAACTGGTCACACTGCATTGTATTCCCTACTGCCTGTCAGTCTCTCTCCCTATTTAGAAAGTTCTCAGAGGAAAAGGCCTGTGATGTTTTTTGCCAATATTTTTCCAGTGCCTAGTAGATGCTTGTCACATAGTAGTACTAAAGTTACCTATTGAATGAAAACTAAAACTTATTTGTAAGCTTTTTATAATTTATTTATAACTTTTATGACTTATTTCTAACATAATTAGGGATAAAATCCAGTTCATTTTACTTCAGTGATTTTTACCATGAGACTTTCATCCTTCTCTGCCTGTACTCTGACTCCTAGAAAGGTACATATGTTAAGAGAAATGATAATTCTGTTGCAAAATGTCAGTTATCCAAAACATTCTGATCAATGTTAAGATTATCTGGAAAAATTGAACATTAGCTACTGTTTAGATTTTGCTGAGGCAGATATAATAGAGTGAGTGAGGCATGTCTAATAGTTTCTCTAGCTAAAGAGAATCAGCTAGATCTGGGCTACAGAAGTCCTGTCCAATGGCCAGTTACTGGAGGGAGGTGTACAGGTGATGATGTTGATGGGGGTGGTGGTAGTGATGGTGATGATGGTGGTATGAAGAGTGGTGTGGGTCAGGATGGTGGTGGTATTAGTGGTGAATGTGGAGGTGGTGGAGATGGTGGTATTAGTGGTAGTGATGGTGGTGTTCGTGATGATAATAGTTATGAAGTTTTGGGGGTGGTAGTGATGGTGATGCTTATGGTAGAGGTGGTGTTGATGGTGGTCTTGGTGGAGGTTTTGGTGGTGATATGGCTTGCAGGTTGGACGTGATGGTGGTAAATGTGATGCTGATGATGGTGGCCCACTTTTAAAATGAAATCGCCCCCACTAGGTAGCAGGGAGACTTCCAAAAAAGGGGCCTCTGTTATGAATCAGGCACTGTGAAAAGTGCTTTCCTTTCAGAATTTCACTTAATTTTCACAATATTCCTGTGAGAAACATTGCAACTGAGACAGCTAAGGCTCACAGAGGATAAATTAATTGCCTAAGGTTATACCTTGTCTTAGCCTGAGTTTCTTGAGAAAGGAAAGCACGACACAAAGGCTTATGTTCAGTGGTTTACTTTGGCAGGTGATCTCGGGGAACACAAATGGGCAGAGGAAAAACCAACACAAGGGTGGGTTTTCTTGAACTGGCCATCATGGTGGGCAATGAGGACTTCCCACTGCTTTCTCCTGGAATCTTCGGAGGAGCTGGGCGGAATGTTCCTCAGAATTGTCTGCCTGAAGTACAAAGGTGAATTGTTCTGGGTTCTGGATCCCATCGCTAATGTTACTACAGGGGTGTATACATACACAAGCATGGCTAACAGATTCCAGCAGTTGTCCAAAGCATGCCCTGCCTTAGAGAAGCCCCGGGGCAGACACTGAGAGGTGCACAGTGCAGCAGAGGCATGCTGCTGTCACTGTACTCCTGCATGAAGTTAGCAGGGCAACAAGATGTGAAGTCAGGTGCAAAATGAGTCTGGTACACGTGACATTTAGGTCATGGAGAAGGGATTTAAATCAAGTGTGTCAAGTTCCAGAGTCCATGTTCTTTCTATTCTTTCAAGCAATCAGAGAAGGGTCCACAGCCATTTCTCATAGTTAGTTAGGACTAAAAAACCAAGTTCAAGCCATTGTCTGTTCTTAAAGTTCAGTTTCTTATTTGCTGCGGTCTTTGCTCCTGTCCCCGCCATACCTGTGGAAGCCTTGCTTTATACCCGCATGTGCTCATGGGGGCCTCTAGGTGGCACGAGCACATCTTTAGCTGCTTTGAGGCGCAAAGGTGTGTGGGCTAAGTCAGAATGGAGGATGCAATTTGGCAGCCATCAAGTTTCTTTATTAATAGAGCAAGCAACATTTATGAACCCTGACTAATTCTTAGAATTCTAAAATAACCTTTAGAATATCATGCTAAAATAAATAGCAGATTTTCATTTCCCACTGCTGTCTTTCTGAAACATGTTCTCTGATGTTCCCTCAATTAAAATAACTAATCTACAGTGACCAGCTTTTGCACACAGGATAGATTTGGGAGTTTCTCTGATGTGCAAGCCTCTAGAAAAGTCTTTCTTCAAGTGTGGACCAAGGCTCACCTGCATGAGAACTTCTCTGGGTGTTTGCTGAGGTGCAGATTCCTGGGAATCTTCCCAGACCTGCTGTGTGAGGGTCACTGGGGAATATGCATTCCTCCTCCACCCTCCCACCAGGGGATTTTTATATAGTCTTATTTCTGAATCTAAATTTTGAGGTTAAAATAAATAATTTTTGAGCTTATAATCCTCATCTTGCTCTGAAGGGCTAGCTCATCAAGATTCTATCCTAAGTCATGTCACCTGTCTAATTGGCATTAAAACCCTCTGAATTAATTGAGTTATAGGTGCCAAAATTTACAAGGCTACCTTTTGAACCCTGCTCCTCTTTTCCTCAGTATCTTTTCTTAAAAGTAACTGGGTTAATCAGGGTTGAGCACCAGCTCGTCCACCTGATCCTTAGACTTAGACCTCTGAGCCAGAGCAAGGCAGCTCGCCCTCAGGAGAATCTGTCTCTGGCCACACAGCCAGAGAAGTTTTAGCTGCCCCCATGTGGTGGTGTATCTGTATTGTGTTAACTCGTCTAAGTCGGAATTACATTTTCCAGAATTCCCTTCCCTGCATAGTGTCCATCTAGTATGAGCCCCACGTGACATTATGTGTGAGAACTGGAAGGCAGATGTAACTCAATGACTAGACTCTCTAGGAAGGTCAATGCGGGCACAGGTTGCAGTGGCAGCTGGTGCACTGGTCACCCATCTGCTGGCTCACCTGGTGGGAGTGGGCGGCAGGCAGGCCTGCAGCTCCTTCATTCCTGCCAAATCTCTTCCTTTGTCCTAACTCCTGGGCCAGGCGTATGTTTGCCTCCATGAGGAAGGGCACCAGCTTCACCTGCAGGTCACTTGCATCACTGAAGACTAGGAGAGACTGACATGGCTCAACACATCCTCATGGGTCCCGGCTCAGCCTCCAGTGTTCCATCTAGTCCTGCTCTCTCCCACCTCACAGCAATCCTTCCCCATGGCCAGCCCTGTTGACTTAGTCCCCAGCATCAGATGAGGAAACAACAGCCTTACAGAAACTGTGTAAGCAACTCTCATGATTGTGGACATTCAAATCCCTTTAACAAAGCCTTTATTATTTATATTTCTCCTAGTGGTTCTGATTCTCTGACCAAACTCTGACTGACACAGACATGGAATAAACCAACACAATCAGGCAATTGATGCCTATATACACACTGATTTCTTATGACTAAGTGGCTTTCCGATTTACCATGGCCATAGTATGTCATGCCATGTGTCATAACAGATAGACCTTTCAATAATTACCTTGTTTGATGACTTGATGAACCACATCAGCATTTCTTGAACACCTATCATGTCCCAGGCACTGTGTATGCGATGCTAAGTCTACAAAGAGGAATGAGACCTCTGTCTGGACTGGCAGGGGAAGCAGTGGAGGTGGGTTTTGGAGGACATAATTGGCTTCCTGGGTTTGCTCTGGCATCTCCATTCTTTGTTTCCTGGTTCCTAGGAGGTGCCAGGAAAAGGCCCAAGACTGCAGGTGCCAAAGCCAGTGCATTGGCCAAGCACTGGCTCTGTGGAACCAGGGGACAGCACATAGTTCTATGCATGCTGGGGGCCAGGGAGGCAGGGTCTGACTAAGCTGGATGCCAACTCCTCTGCCATCCCTGCTTGCTCCCCTTCCTCTGATTGGATTAGGCAGCACAGAAGCTTCACCCCCACCCTCATTCCTATTGTCCAGGATTCCATAAACTCTGGCATTCTTTTCAGATACATTTGCCAGCAGAGATGGTCAGAACTGGTCTTGCAATTATGAAAGGTCTTCAAAAAGTTCATGGAGGGCTGGATGGTTAGCTCATTTGGTTAGAGTGTGGTGTTACAACACCAAGGTCAAGGGTTTGGATCCTGGTATGGGCCAGCTTATTCCCTAAGGTTTTCTTCAGAGTCTTCCCTCCCCTGCCTTTGGTTTATTTTTTTCTTATGAAGATAAGACAATTCGGGAAAAACCATAGAATATTTTGCCACAGTTACTTGAATTTACAATAAATTAAAATAATATTTCTACAGAATAACCAGTTAGAAAACTTAGCTATCCTGAATTGAAAGTTGACTCAATTATAGCTGCTTAGCATTGGGAGAGATCTTATAAGCATGGGAAACGTTATCTTTGTTTGCCCCTCCAAGATTAAGACCTTACTAAGTGGGTGAGTGAAGATTTGCATAGCTTCCTCCCAGGCTCTCCATGGCAAAGGACGTGGCAGTCCTGCCAATAAACCTACAGCCCAGAGCTTTGTTAAGCCATAGTCTGTGGTGTTACCTTTGTTACGTACATATAATTAATCCTCAGGAAGTTTTGTCTTTTTTTCTGCTAGAAATGGTAGCTGCCATGTATTGAGTTTCTACTATGTGCTAGAAACTGTACTAAATGTTAAAATACATTATTTCAGTTCTTTACAGCAGTGCTTTGAAGTAATATTTATTGCACATGAAGAGACTGAGGCACAGAGAAATTAAATAACTCGCCCAGGTTCAAATAGCTAGCAAACAGCATGCTCGTTCCTCTGCAGCAGTGCTTCTCCCACTGTAGACCCCAGAGCAGCAGCAGCAGCGGCACCTGGGAGCTTGTTAGAAATGCAAATTCCTGGGCCCCATCTCAGAGCTACTGAATCAGAAACTCTGGGAATGGGTCAAAGCCTTCTGTTTAAAGCCCTTCAGGTCATTCTGATGCATACTAACATTTTAGAACTACTAGTCCTTGGCAGTAGAATATTAAATTGGATCATAAATCTCCAAAATATCATAGGCCACGGGGGAAGAGAGCGGTAGAATGGGCTGGAGTACTACAGGAAGGTTCTTGGAAGAGCTGGACTTAGATTTAGGCCTAGGAGAATAGGTAGAACTAGGAAAGGTGGAGGAGAGTGGAGAGAATATAATTTGGGAGGAATAATATGCGAAAAAGCATGGTAAGGAGAGTGGATTTGGTTTAGGAAGACATGTCAGAGGCCGGACTAAGTGAGGCAGAGAGAGAGAAAGTTGGGAAAGAGTGAGTGATACTTCACAACAGGTACATGTTCATTCATTCACAGAAGGAGTTTGGATTTGTTTCAATAAACAATACGGAACTATTATAAATGTCTGAGCAGATGAGTGACCCATTTAGCTTAAGAAATAAGAAAAGAGTGTTAAGATAGAGGATAATTTTATTTTATTTTTTTTGTGGCTGGCAGGTGTGGGGATCCAAACGCTTGATCCTGGTGTTACCAACACCAAGCTAACCAGCCAGCCCAAGGAGGATTTTTTTGAGCATTTATAGTTCAGTGAAAAAATCAGAGATAAATTTCAGGTGCAAAGAGTGTGTATGTGTGTGAGTGTGTGCAAAGTGTGTGTAAAGTACTGGGTTGGGGTAGCCCCTTCCATGGACAAGTCCCTCCAATGGCACATGAGAAGAACCAGGGAGGACTAGAATGTCGCTTACTTGCTAAAACAAAACATTTTTGCTCATCATCTATCCTTGCCTCTCCTTTTTGGGGTAGGAAAGGGCCATTCCTCATCAGTATTAACCTCTATTCTTCTCAAATTTTCCAGCTGGCCTCAAATAATGTTGGCAAGAGTACAGATGAGGAAAAACTGGGCTAAGATTCAATTTCTGGGAATTTCTTGACAAGATATACAAACTGATGCTTGTCCTACTTACACACTGCAAGAGTAATTTCCATTTCTACGGGCATGTTCAGTACAATCTTAGTCTCATAGTCTTTCCCCTTCAAAGAATTGTATGGAGTCATTGCTACATGTTACTTCTGACAGGAAACAACCTGTAATGAAATATTCTCTTATATTGTGCAGTGGTTTGGAAATGCAAAAAGACTGGAGATTCTCAAGTGTAAGCATGTAACTTTAAAGACAGAATTATGCTACTGTGAGCTAGAGATCAGGGTATAGAATCAGGAAGAACTGGATTTGAATTGTAGGTCCCCTACTTGCCAGTTGTGTGGCCTTAGTATTTCTCTAAACCTTCAGAGAAATAGCAACGGTTAACCTTAGAGAATTATAGAAAGGATTAGAAATAGTGGATGTGAAGCAAATAACATGCTGGGCACATTGGATGGCCAGTAATAATAGTTAGGATTATCTTTTATCAATACTTAATAATTTTGTCATCTCCTTGAATTGAGAAAACGTCCCTATCTTGTTTTACTAGAAATGCTGGCCCTTCGTTTTTTTTTTTTTTTTTTTCCTTTTTGTCTTTGTTCGTGTCTGGCAATGGATCGCAACCCTCAGTGTCGCGCCCGTACCGGACCGGGACCGGCAACGGGATTGCAACCCTCGGTGTTGCTCCCACACCTCGCTCAGCCAGTGAGCAGGAACCGGTCTGTATGTGGGATCCGAACCCTCGGCAGGAGCGCCACCGCGCTCCCAAGCAGTGCACTGTAGCAGTGCGCCACCGGGCCGGCCCTGGCCCTACGTTTTTAACACTCCTACAGTGTTGAAAATGACTTGTAGTGATTTGGGTTGACCATATCTATAGGATAAATTCTCAGAAGTGAAATTGCTCATTCTTTTTTTTTTTTTTTTTTTTCTTTTTCCGTGTCCGGCAATGGATTGCAACCCTCAGTGTTGCCCCTGTACCGGACCGGGGACCGGCAACGGGATTGCAACCCTCGGCGTTGCTCCCGCGCCTCTCTCAGCCAGTGAGCGGGAACCGGTCTGCATACGGGATCCGAACCCTCGGGCGGGAGCGCCGCCGCGCTTCCCAAGTGGCGCACCATCCAGTGCGCCACCGGGCCGGCCCGAAATTGCTCATTCTAAGAGTGTATGCACTTGTCATTTTGATAAATATTTCCAATTGGCCCCTATGGGGATTATACCAATTTACCCTCCCACCAGCGAGGTATATGAGTTAGGCAGATAGTTTATGAACAAAGCCAGATGACAGCTTCTTTGTGGAAGTTTTACAATATTTCTGCAAATTCTTTGATGGATCTCTCAGCAAAAGGTGGGGTCTCTTTCCCTGCCCTGTGAAACCGAGGATGTTGGCTCATAATGGCTTTGACAGATAGTTATGACAGAAGTGATGCTATATGATTTCTGAAATTATGCCATAAAAGGTCATTAGATTCCACCTGGTTTTCACAGGATGCTCACTCCATGGAAAGTAGTCACTATGAAAGAAGTCCCATTGCCCTGAGATCGCCAACCTGGAGAGACTGCCTGTAGGCACTCTGGTTAACAATTCAGCCAAGCTCCCAGCCACAGAAAGGATTCACTGCTGACCGTGAGTGAGTGAGGCATTTTGAATGTCCAGCCCACTGGAGCCCTTCCATAATTGCAGCCTGTTTTAGTCTGTGTTGTTCTTCTGTAGCAGAATACCTGAGACTGGGCAATTTATAAAGAACAGAAATTTATTCTCTCACAGTTCTGGAGGGTGAGAAGTCCAAGAGCAAGGCACAGGCATGTGGTGTGAGCTTTCCTACTGCACCATCACGTGGTGGAAGAGTGAAAGAGGCATTAATCCATTCATGAAGGCAGAGCCCTCGTGACCTAAACACACTGCCCATTAGACTCACCTACCAACACTGTTGCATTGGGGTTTAAGTTTCCAACACACGAATTTTGGGGGACACATTCAAACCATACATAGCACAGCCCCAGCCAACATCTGACTGCAGCTGCATCAGAGATCCCAAGAAAGAAAACTTGCAGCCAAGCCCTTCCTGAATTTCAGATCCTCAGAATCAAGAGCAAAATAGACTGGTTGTTTTAAGCTTTTAAGTTTTGGAGTGGTTTGTTGTGAAGCAATAATAACTTAAACACTTCTCCATAGTGGTTCTTAAACTTTATTTTCAGTCTCCCTAGAAAAGCTTTCAAGAGAGTTTCATAGGTATACCAGGAGGAGATGTGGTTTCCAGCTGTCTGGCTCAACTCTGGTCCTCTCCAGCCTGAGAAAACATAGGAGAAAATGAATAAGAACGACATAATTATAGCAATTACCTTGAATCAGCTCTAATTTATATTTTTAAAAGTTATTCATTAGTTCATTGCAATACTTCAGCTATTACCTAGGAGGCAGTGCAAGGACTTGTGAGTCCTTCTTTGGGGTCTGAGAGACCTTGAGAATTTGAATGTGAGAATTTGAATTTCTCCGAGCTTCAGTTTCTTCATTAGTATTGATAATACTTAACTCATAGGGTTCTAGGGAGTTTAAACAATATAAGGCAGGAAAAAATGCAAAATGCAGTGGTTGACTCAATACATAGCAGTTAGCTGAAGTAGGAGAAAGAAGAGTTTCTTATAACCACTGCCCTACTAAGCTGTATGTCCCTCAAGGCTGGG
Organism: Galeopterus variegatus; assembly: GCF_000696425.1. Lineage (NCBI taxonomy): Eukaryota > Metazoa > Chordata > Mammalia > Dermoptera > Cynocephalidae > Galeopterus > Galeopterus variegatus. The sequence continues at coordinate 336,575 of NW_007726736.1, forward strand.
CACCACTAGGCTTATTACAGGAAGCCACTCCCAGCAGTAATATTTCTACAAAACTAGTATTTACAGCCTCCTCAGTGGTTGGTCTGCTTCCTCCTTTGTCCCTCTGATAGTTTACTTTCCACCTAGCAAGCCGAGTGATTCTAAGTTGGGTCATGTCCCTTCTCTGCTCAGAGCCCTCTGATGGCTCTCATTCCATCCAACCGACCAGACCCTACGTATTTACCTCATGTCCCATTACTGTTCACCTCACTCACTTGCCTCTAGCCATTTGGACCTCCTTGCTGTTCCTTGAATCTTCCCAGGGCAACCATACTCTGTTCTGTGTATTGTGCCCTGCAAGAAGTACCCAGCCAAGGGGGCAGGGAGAACTGCAGTCCAGCATGGGCTGTATTTACGATGCTGTGCTCCTGGCATGTTTGACATCAAGGTGACTTCTTGGCTGGCAGTGGTCCTGACCTCTCAAGGCATGCTCCTGCCCCAGGGCCTTTGCACTTGCTTTTCTTTTGCCTTGGACTCTCTTCCTTCAGAATGACTGGCTTGTGAATTAACTTCCTTCAGGCCTTCCTTCAAATGCTTCTTTATCAGATAAATCTTCCTTGATCTCTACAGAAGTAGTAAACCCCACCCTCCTTGTCCTGCTATGTTTCTCTCCACATCACTAAGTGCCATCTGACAAGTTCTTTATTTACTGTTGTTCTCCCTGCTCTGGAATATGACTAGACAATGATTCTTGAAGTGCAGCCCCTGGGCCAGCATCTGTATTACCTGGGAACTTGTTAGAAATGCAAATTCTCAAGTCCCATCCCAGACCTATGAATCATGAGTCCTGGAGGCAGGGCCCATTAGCCCCCAAGGTAATTCTGACACACACTCGAGTTAGAGAAACACTGATCTAGGAAATAAGAGAGAGCTTTGTTCGTTTGCTGCTTCATCCCAGAAATTAGAACAGTGCCTAGCATAAAGAAGGTGCTCAATGAACATCTGCTGAATGAATGCTGAAAGAATTTACTGAGTGCTTTCCAAGTGCAGGACAGCCTTTTAAGTGCTTTCTGAGTGTTAACACATTTAATTATTAATCAGTGCTATGAACTAGGTATTATGATTGTCCCATTTTACAGGTGAGGAACCTGAGATGGAGAGATTAGGTGTCTAGCTCAAGGTCACACATCTAGGAAGTGATGGAGTCAGGAACCAGAGCTCAGGTGCTTACCCACAGGCCACAAACACTGCTTTTCAACAGGGTCAGGGGGCCCCAGTGGAAGTGTCAGGCTGCTGTATGCTGCCAGGTAGGGAGAGCCTTTGTAAGAAAAGAACAGAGGGAAAGAGCTCTGTGTACTCCTGTCACAAGTGGGGTTAGTTGCTGAAGGAACACTGTACAGTGCCAGGCAGCAGGAGACACAGGTTTATTCTTTTCTCCTACTTCCTGGTGGTGCAAAATTGGCAAGCCATTCAAACTGAGCTTCGATTGCCCTGTGTGTGAAATGGGCCTGAGGCTGGGGGTCTGGAAATTTGGAACAGGACAGGGACACAGTCACCTCATATCATGCTGACGCAGGCACAGTTGGCACCCCACATCATAGCCCTGCAGTCCATCTCCACCTTCAGCTGCAGCTGCCGTGGAATGTTCTGGGAGAGCCCAGAACCCCCCAACCTGAAAACTTGCTGCTTTAAGTGTCTTTCCTCTTTCTGACCAAGGGCTTTATCTAATGCTAAGGGAGTCTATTGGACCTTCTTGTAAGCTTGGCTTGAAGTTGATGTCCTCAGGAGCAACCGTTAGTTAATGGGAACAGGAATCAGCAGATAAATGTCCTGGCCTCCTGTCGTGTAGGTGGACATTCTAAGAGGCATTCAGTACACTTCTCTGGAGGTCGCTGTGGGGTCAAGCCTCCCTTGCTCACAGCAGCGATGATCATTATAACACAGCCTCATGTTGGCCTTTCTTCTCTCTAGTCTCACACTTCCTACTTCCTCACTCCTTCCTGAGATCATCTGCCAAATAAATCACCTGCCTCCAAGTCCCTGTGTCTAAGGCTTTGCTTTAACTAAGACACCTACCCTTTTCCAAATTAGACAAAAAGAAATTGCTCAGGGAAGATGCAGCCTTGGAGGTACACATCTCGGCCAGTGGAAGGTGGGCTGGGTCTGCGTCCTTGGGCTGCAGTGGCGCCCAGCAGCCTGAATGCTGGTCCAAGCCTTAATCAGATAGAGAAACTCAGAGCTTTTTACTCTTTCCGCTAGTGATCAGCTCATCCATTCCAGTTTTTGAGTGAGATTTGCAGAGGGGCTGACATCTCCAGTTTTTGTGTTCAGAAGCCTGCGCCAGAGACAAAAATTTGCTGGAAGTTCAGCCTTTATCCTTCAAATTCAGAAAAGAGCTGCCAAGAAAACTGCCTGTGGCTTGTACCATGTGGATCAGAGAGTTGAGCTCAGCTGCTGACAGGTCATCATCTCTGCCCACCAGGCAGGAGTCCTTTCTCTGTCTCTTGGCAGCACGCAGCTCATCTCACACCACTCCCAAACACAAGCCTACAAAGAGTAGGGAAGACTTTTTAGAAAAAGACCCAAAGGCTATTTCTGGGTGGGTGGACAGGCGGGGGTTGTGAGTGATATTTCTTTCTCCTTTTGGCTTAAGTGAATTTTTAAAAATTTTCCATTAGTACCCTGTAATGTGTTTTGGGTTTTTTTGTGCAACGTTAAAGATTAAAGAAGAAATTCAACTGCATAGGTAATTTGTGAAATAAATAAATGAATCATCAAAAAGCTGACTATAGAAAGGGATATATATCCTAATGTGTGTATATATATCCTTATATACATCCTCATATATATATATACATATATATATGAATAATCATATTCTTATTTCCTTCCTCAATTCTTAGTCAAATTGCTAGAACATTGCATACTTGGTTTAAATCCCTCCACCAACTCCAACCCCTACCACTGATCCCACAGCAGCTTTACAGAAACAAGTTTTCATTTTAGGAACTCAACCTTCTGCCAAGAACAAAGTTAGAAACAGTCAGAAGTGAAACTTTGCCTTTGCTGATGGGGTAAAAGTGTTCCAAAGGATGTAGGTCATCAGTGCACCCTGTAAGTACAGCAGGTGTGACTTCTACTCCAGAGCATTTGAGTTTTAGAACGACAATGTCAGAAAACACCTATGTAGCAGTTGACGCATGCAAGGCCTGGTTCTAATGCTTTGCCTGTGTTAACTCCTTCAAACTTTACAGTGACCTTATAAGATTGGAACTATTACAGTCTTCATTTTAGAGATGAGAAAACCAAGGTACAGACAGATTAAGTAAATGGCCCAAAGTCACACAGCTAATAAGAGGAAAAGCCAGGATTTAAACCCAGAACCATTTAGTCCCAGAGTCCCTGCTTTTAATGACTACAGTAGATTTCCTCTCTGTACTTTTTCCTCTCAATGTGATGACCTCTTCCAAGATTCCCTCTACCTGGCTGAAAGGAATTTCAACCCCAGACATTATTGGGGTTCTCTCCTCATCTTCAGAGGGTCAAATAAGAATCTTAGCTTGGAGCATGGAGGGGTCCTGAGTCTCAGGTGTTCCCACCTGGGCTGTGGCTCCTGGTTCCATAATAGTGGCCATGCTCAGAGCTGCTTCTCCCACCTGGTTTCCAGAAAATCAGAGAAGCACTTCTCTGGGCTATATTGTGCTGCAGGCTCGCCTTCCTCAGGCCTCCATTTATTAAGGTTCAGTGGGCACACAGGGCCCAACCTCTGCCCTGTGTGAAGACCCCAAACCCATTACAGGGATATAGTCTCGGGACATTTCCATCCCCTTCTTGACCTCAAGTAATGGCCTCTATCACATCTTCCTCCAAACACCCAACTCAATCCTCCTCAGCTGTATTGAAACGAAGGATTTTTACTTAGTTCCTGGGGTTGACTGGAAGAGGGGGGTAAAGGCGTCTTAGTGCTGATCCTTCCTACCAGAGTGAAGGTTGGGAATGACATACTAACATCACATACATGTTTGTAAATCCTTTATTCTATTGCAAATTCCCATGAACCAACATGGGAAGTCAGTGAACCAGTAGTGGAGGAAAGCAGAGATGGAAGAACTTATGCACTAGAAGGTAGAAGAGGCAAAACCTAAAATCACTCGGGGATGATTGTTAAAAATACCTGAACCCCACTCCAGGTTAAGGAATCAGAATCCCCCAGAGGATTTTATGCATACTGGAATTTGAGATCCTTTGGTTTGGAGAGCCCCCCAATTTTTGCTTTACCCATGAACTGGCATTCTTCTATTTATCAAAGAAAGTTAGGCAGTGTATGAGGTTCATCAGGATGGCCAGAGCAAACCTCATTGACATGCCCCAGCTGCAAAGGGGTGTCCATGTGGGGGATGTTTCTGGGGTTTACCCACAGCAGTGTTGTCAGAGGGAAAGCTGGTCACTTGTTGATTGAAGTTAGAATAAAGGGAACTGTTTAGGAAAATTATCCAAACTTGAGAATGAAGCAAAAAGGTGATTGCCTGACATTTTAATACCATGCTAGAGTACTTTCTAAGCTGCCTCAGGGTATTCTGACTCTAAGGAAATGTAATTTTCTTTGACTTACTATTCACAATTGATCAGAGCCCATTTGTTTTACATCTCTGAAAAGATAGAGATTAAATTGTATTAAACTGAAAAGGGACTTTATTTTTTGTCCAGTAGAGAAGATAACCCCGAAGATGAAGCGTGTGTTGCCTTGTGGGAAGTTAATCAGTACCGCCTCTGACTCAGCCCGGTTACTGCCACACTCCTTTTTCCACTGACTGTAGAAACTGGGTTTCACATATCCTCATGGAGCTGGCTTTGTCTTTCTGCTAGTTTTTTCATTAATGAGCTGAATAAAATTTTAACATGTGCTTATTATCTACTCATGTGAGAATTTCAATCGTTAATATCTTGAAAATGATGCTTTCACAAAGCATACCGAGTGTTTTTAGGTCTGAAGAGTAAGCTGAGGTAATAAACAGGAAGCCAGTCAAAGGACAAGAGTTACACTGACTAGGATCAGACCGACAGGTGGTGCTCTAGAAAGGCTGAGCAGTTCTGGATGAAGGTCATTATCACAACAAGGCTGTCGGCCTCATTCTGGTTGGGTGTGTCCCCACCAGGGTGAACCAGGATTGTTTTAGGCACCTTCTGGACCAGCCGTACAACCCATTGGGTTTCCCTATTGTTCTGGCTGTTAGAAGCTCCAAGCTAAGTTCTATGCTCAATTGCTACTTTCCTTAGCCAGCAGCTTTTGATTTTCCTCCTTTCTTACTATTTTACTTGTTCTCTCTTCATTTTTGGTTTATTACTTGAGGTATTATTGAACCTTCTTATTATAAGCCATTTCAATTCCTGTTATAACTAAGCAGGGAAAAATAATCATCAGTAAAATATGATAAATGACTCAGTATTGCAATCTGACCTAAGCTGTTGAGGTTGGTCGCAGTTATTGGGCTCTTTATGTGTTACCTTATTTTAGTTTTTGGTTAATAGCTATAGTGTTCAATAGGTTGAAGCTGGAGCTATAGGTCCCATATCTTAAAATTTTGTTATCATGTTAGAAGAAAGCAAGTCTCAGACTGAATTTAGCCTGCTAGACATTTATATTTAAGTCACAAATAGGCAGAACGAGGTAGGATTAGAGTTAGTTTATAGACCATCTGTTTGGCAAGATCAGGAAAGTGTTAGTTTTTTGTCTTGTAGGAGCTCTTGATAGCACCCTGCATGAAAAAAAGTCTCAACAGAGGGCAATGTGATGACATTCTAGGAGTAGGTTTTGGATCACCATGTAGGTAGAGTGAGGGTACCAACAATCCTTCCAAATTAGGGCTGGACACAGAATCTTAAAGGAATCAAGTCCCAGGCAACATTCCTTTAAGTACACTGGACTTGCCAAATTCTTATATCTTGTTTGTGCAGTGACAGGAAGCATCTCTGATATTCCTAGCAAATCCACATATCTAGAATGTTGTGAATTTCACCAAAGAAAATCCACTTCCAATGGACATTTGGCTAATTAACAAAATCCCTGGGTTGGTTGAATAAAAAGATAGCTGAAGCACTGGTGGTAGTCATCTCTGGTGTGTGGTCTTTTGACTAAATGCTGCTTAACGCCTCAGATTAGGGCAACCCACTTTTCCTAGGGTGTACATGAAAACCAAAACTCACATATTGTACTTTCCCTGGAAAAGTTTTCAGGGAATTTACCCACCACATTATACTCATGATATGGGAAAATTTTACTGGTGCTCTATTTCACTGGTGTAGGAATTAAATTATAGGTCACAAATATCGTTGAATCAGCCTTGATTAAAATTAAGGCCAGACTTCCAGTATAGGCCGTCCTATCTCCATTAGCGACCTGAGAGGCCCTGGGCTCCCAAACCCCAAGGCAGAGGAGCTGGTGAAGGCAGGTGGGGTGGGAATTATGGTCCAGACTAGTTTCTGCTGTCCAGAAGCAGCAGTCCCTTTAGGATCCAAGCCAGACATCAGGGTGAAATGAGTGGACTGTGATACCCCTGGCCGCAATGACAAAACACCAAAGGAAAGAAACCAGAAATATGAAAAATCAAGAAAGTACATCACCACCAAAGTAAATAACTTTCTAGTGCTAGATCCTATAGAACAGGAAGTCTTTGAAATGACAGATAAAGAATTTAGAGTAACTATTCTAAGGAAACTAAATGAGATACAAGAAAACTCAGTGAAAGAACACAATGAAATGAGAAAAACCAAACAGGATCTGAAAAAAGAAATGTACAAAGAAATTGGTGCCTTGAAAAAGAAGGTAGATGAGCTTGTGGAGCTGAAGGATTCATTCAATGAAATAAAAAACACAACAGAGAGTTTAACCAGCAGACTTGAACAAGCAGAAGAGAGAATATCTGACCTAGAAGACAGGTCGTTTGAATTATCACAGGCAGACCAGAAAAAAGAAAAAAGAATCCAAAAAATTGATGAAAATTTAAGAGCGACAACTGACAACCTTAAGCACTCAAATATCCGAATCATAGGTATTCCAGAAGAGGAGGAAAAAGGAAATGGCATTGAAAACATATTCAATGAGATAATAGCAGAAAACTTCCCAGGTATAGGGAAAGTCACAGATCCCACATTCAGGAAGCCCAAAGATCACCACTTGACCTGTAAAGACACACAAAAACTAAGAGTGAAAGGATGGAAAAAGATATATCATGCAAATAGTAATGAAAAACGAGCTGGAGTAGCTATTCTTATATCAGATAAAATAGACTTTAAAGAAAAAGCCATTAAAAGAGATAAAGAGGGCCAATATATAATGATAAAAGGATCTATCCATCAAGAAGACATAACAATCATAAATATATACACACCCAATGTCGAAGCAGCCAGATTTACACAGCAAACACTATTAGATCTAAAGAAAGAAATAGACACTAACACCAGAATAGCGGGGGACCTTAACACCCCACTCTCATCATTGGACAGATCATCTAGGCACAAAATCAACAGAGAAACACAAGATCTAAACAATACTTTAGACCAGTTGGATTTGGCAGATATGTACAGAACATTCCATCCAACAACCTCAGAATATTCATTATTCTCATCAGCATATGGAACATACTCCAGGATAGACCACATGTTAGGTCACAAAGCAAGTCTCAACAAATTTGAAAAAGTTGGAATTATAGCATGTATTTTTTCTGATCAGAATGGATTAAAATTAGAAATCAATACTAAGCGAAACTCTGAAAAATATACAAACTCATAGAAATTAAACAACATACTTAATGACACGTGAGTCCAAGAAGAAATTAAACATGAAATCAAAAAATTTCTTGAAACTAATGAAAATAATGACACATCATACCACAACCTGTGGGATATTGCAAAAGCAGTATTAAGGGGGAAATTTATAGCATTAAATGCTTACTTCAGAAGAATGGAAAGATGGCAAACAAATAACGTAATACTTCACCTTAAAGATCTAGAAAAACAAGAACAATCCAAACCTAAAGTTAGTAGATGGAAAGAAATAATTAAGATCAGAGCAGAACTAAATGAAATAGAAGCACGAAAAACAATACGAAAGATCAGTGAAACAAAAAGTTGGTTTTTTGAAAAGATTAATAAAATTGACAAACCTTTAGCAAGACTAACTAAGAAGAGCGACGACCCAAATAGCAAAAATTAGAAATGAAAAAGGTGATATTACAACTGACACCTCAGAAATACAAGGAATCATTAGAGACCACTATAAACATCTATATGCCAACAAATTTGAAAAGCTGGAAGAAATGGGTAAACTTCTGGATGCATACAAATTACCAAAACTGAGACAAGAAGATATAGAATATTTGAACAGACCAATAACAGTAAAAGAGATCGAAGCTGTTATCAGAAGGCTCCCAACAAAGAAAAGCCCAGGACAGGATGGGTTCACTGCAGAGTTCTACCAAACCTTCGAAGAGGATCTGATACCAATTCTCTACAAACTGTTCCAAAAGATTGAAACAGAGGCCATTCTCCCAAACTCATTCTATGAGTCAAACATCACCCTGACACCAAAACCAGGCAAAGATGCATCAAAAATAGAAAACTACACGCCAATATCCTTGATAAATATAGATGCAAAAATCCTCAATAAAATACTAGCTAACAGAATACAGCAACACATACACAAAATTATACACCATGATCAAGTGGGATTCATCCCAGGGATGGAAGGTTGGTTTAACATATGCAAATCAATAAATGTGATACACTACATTAATAAAAGCAAAGACAAAAATCACATGATCATCTCTATTGATGCTGAAAAAGCATATGACAAAATTGAACATCCTTTCATGATAAAACTCTCTACAAGTTAGGCATAGATGGAAAGTATCTCAACATAATTACAGCCATATATGATAAGGCCACTGTCAATATCATCCTGAAAGGGGAAAAGCTGAAAGCTTTTCCCTTAAAAACAGGAATGAGACAAGGATACCCACTCTCACTACTCCTATTCAATATAGTGTTGGAAGTACTAGCCAGAGCAATCAGAGAAGAAAAGGAAATTAAGGGCATCCAGATTGGAAAGGATGAAGTCAAGCTGTCCCTTTTTGCAGATGATATGATACTATATATTGAACAGCCTATAGCTTCCATAAAAAAACTTCTAGACTGGATAAATGATTTCAGCAAAGTTGCAGGTTACAAAATCAACACACAAAAATCAGTAGCATTTCTATACTCCAGTGAACATGCAGAAAAAGAAATCAAGAAAGCTAGTCCATTTACAATAGCCACCAAAAAATAAAATATTTAGGAATAAAGCTGACCAAGGATGTGAAAAATCTCTATGAAGAAATCTATAAACCTCTGTTGAGAGAAATTAAAGAGGACACAAGAAGATGGAAAGATATCCCATGCTCTTAGATTGGAAGAATTAAAATTGTGAAAATGTCCATATTACCCAAAGTGATCTACAGATTCAATGCAATCCCCATCAAAATTCCAATGACATTTTTCTCTGGGATGGTAAAAGCTATCCAGACATTTATATGGAACAACAAAAGACCACACATAGCCAAAGCAATCCTGAGCAAAAAAAAAAAAAGCTGGAGGCATAACACTACCTGACTTTAAACTATATTACAAAGCTATAATAGGGCCGACCCCTTGGCTTCACTCGGGAGAATGTGGCGCTGGGAGCGCAGCGGCACTCCCGCCATGGGTTCAGATCCTATATAGGGATGGCTGGTGTGCTCACTGGCTGAGCACGGTGCGGGCAACACCAAGCCAAGGGTTGCAATCCCCTTCACACACACACACACACACACACACACACACACAAAAAGCTATAATAACCCAAACAGCATGGTACTGGCATAAAAATAGATAGACCAATGGAATAGAATAGAGAACCCAGAAATCAATCCACACACTTACAGCCATCTGTTCCTTGAAAAAGGCAGCAAAGCTACGTACTGGGTAAGAGATTGCCTTTTCAACAAGTGGTGCTGGGAAAACTGGATAATCATGTAGGAGAATAAAACTAGACCTGTATTTTTCACCATGCACCAAAATCAACTCAAAATGGATTAAAGAATTAAATATACATCCTGAAACAATAAAACTCCTTAAAGAAAACATGGGGGAAACACTCCAGAAAGCAGGAGTGGGTACAGTAGTCATGAATATGACCCCAAAAGCACAGGCAACTAAAGGTAAAATAAACAAATGGGATTCTATCAAAAAAGCACAGGCAACTAAAGGTCTCCAGAAAGCAGGAGTGGGTACAGTAGTCATGAATATGACCCCAAAAGCACAGGCAACTAAAGGTAAAATAAACAAATGGGATTCTATCAAACTAAAAAGCTTCTGCACAGCAAAAGAAACAATCAATAGAGTAAAAAAATCCAACAGAATGGGAGAAAATATTTGCAACATATATATCTGACAAAGGATTAATATCCAGAATATACAAGGAATTCAAGGAACTTTATAGCAAAATAAATAAATAAAAAAATAAAAAACCAATTAAAAAATGGGCAAAGGAGCTGAACAGGCATTTCTCAAAGGAAGATGTACAAATGACCAACAGACACATGAAAAAGTGCTCAATATCACTGAGTATCCAGGAAATGCAAATAAAAACCACACTGAGATACTGTCTCACTACAGTTAGGATGGCTAAAATCCAAAAGATTGAGAACAGTAAGTGCTGGAGAGGTTGTGGAGAAAAAGGAACTCTCATCCACTGTTGGTGGGGCTGCAAAATGGTGCAGCCTTTATGAAAAATGATTTGGAGGTTCCTCAAACAATTACAGATAGATCTACTATATGACCCAGTGATCCCACTGCTGGGAATATACCCAGAGGACTGGAAATCATCATACTGAAGGAATTACTGTACTCCAATGTCTATTGCGGCTCTATATACAATAGCCAAGAGCTGGAACCCGCCCAAATGTCCATCAACTGATGAGTGGATAAGGAAACTGTGGTACATCTACACAATGGAATACTATTCTGCTATAAAACAGAATGAAATACAACCATTTGCAACACCATGGGTGGACTTAGAGAAAATTATATTAAGTGAAACAAGTCAGGCACAGAAAGAGAAATACCACATGTTCTCACTTATTTGTGGGAGCTAAAAATTAATAACTAAATAAACACACAAACAAATAAAGGGTGGGGGGAAGAAGACAGAATAACCACAAAAATTCCTTGAACAATTTAAGTCAAGTGCACAGATACGATGTGGGGTGGGGGAGGGGAGGTGGTGGAGAGGAATGGGTAAAGGGGCATGAAAATCAAGCACAGTGTATTTTGAGAAGTAAAATAAAATGTAATTTAAAAAGTTAATAACAAAACAATTTGAGCAATTCTATGCCAATATATATGAAAATGCAGATTAAATGTGCAAAACATTTAAAAATATAGTTTACTTAAGGCACATAGAGATAAACAGAAAATATAAATTGCTTTATAGTCAATGTATATAAAATATAGTATAAAATGTGTATAAATCATAAAATACATTGACTACATAATCAAAAATGTTTCCACAGTGTAAATTCTAGTTCATAAAACTTTATTGGTAATTGCTTCCAAGCTTTTTTTTCCATTTTTTTGTTGTGATAAAATGTATATAATGTAAGGATTTCCATTTTAAGCATTTTTAATTTTTTTTTCCTTTTTGTCTTTTTTTCGTGACCGGCAATGGATCGCAACCCTCAGTGTCGCGCCCGTACCGGACCGGGACCGGCAACGGGATTGCAACCCTCGGTGTTGCACCCGCACCTCGCTCAGCCAGTGAGCGGCCGGTCTGTATGTGGGATCCGAACCCTTGGCGGGAGCGCCGCCACGCTCCCAAGCGGCGCACTGTAGCAGTGCGCCACCAGGCTGGCCCCATTTTAAGCATTTTAAACATACAATTGTGTGGAATTAATTACATTCACAGATTGAGGGAGGGATAGGTTGGGTAAAGAGCATAAAGAAAAATCATGATTTGTAATAATATGCTTATAATAAATAATAATTAAAAACATAAATAAAAGCTTTTATTATTTTTGGGAAAAAAAATAACGATAAAGAAAAAAAAATCAAGTTTAATAATTCCATAGCAGTAAATTTGAAAGGCTGGTTGGTTGTCAATGCAAGTGCTTTTGAGAAGGCAAAGCACTGTTTTACATAGATTAGGAAGATTAGAAAATATGCCCATGCCAGTTGCAAAAAAATGGGGTTAAATTTATCTTTAAACTGTATCTTGTCATAATAAAGTTGATTTTAGGGTTGTCAGTTTTCTAGAAAGACAGTTTCCTATAATAGTCAAAATGTACTCAATACAAACTTCTGAAAGACATTGACTAGTAACCTTGAGATCATTAATTTGTTATAAGAGCTACATTTGTTAAAATATTTATTATAGAAATCAGTGTTTAGCACTTAAAGTTCTAAAGTATGTTTGTCATTGGAGGCTGAATTTATGGCCAGACTTGAGATCACCGATCTCCTGAATATTGCCTCTTGATTTTGTTGTAATGAACTGATTATTGCATGAAAATTGAGCATTTTTTTTGAGGTGGCAGTATTAGTTTTCCTTGCATAAGTTCTATCCAAGTAACAAATATGTGACTTCAGCAGATAAAGACACAAAGCTAATTCTCTTTAGATCTGTCTTCCTTTATTCTAATGAACCTTTGTAACAGAATTACTGAACATTATGCGTACAGTTTTGAAAATAATAATACCATATGAATGACCAAAAAGTCCAGGCTTTGACTGTACTAAGGTTAGCTATTTTTTTATGTTTGGTTTTTTAATCATTTCTTGACCTGCTCTTTGTCATGGATAAAGAAATCTTGTCTCTCCAGTGAACATAGCTTCTGGGCTTAGTCTTGGATTCCAAGAGGCCAGTGAAGTGCCACTCACAAAGAATACTTAGACAGCATTTGTTGGTGATAACTGGGTTTCTTCTCTTTTTTTCTGATGATCCAGTGTTTGGGGGCTGGGATAGAGGATGTGAGAAAAGTGGAGTTGGTTTGATAAGGCCCCCTTGCCTCATATCTGGCAGGGTATGACTCAGCAGATCCGTTGTAAACAAGTTGCCTGTGAGTAGAGTTGTGCACATGTACACCTGGGTACCCTTTTGGCTTGTTGCTGTTTTTGTGTACTCTTCAGTGTGGAAGGCTGCAGCTCTGACCAGTTGTCAGAGCTCGTGTCTAAAAATAAAGCATGTCCACTTTGCGGTGACTATGTATCAGTCCGTTTTGTGTTGCTATAACAAAAATACCAGAGATTGGGTAATTTATAAAGGAAAGAGGTTTATTTGGCTTACAGCTGCTTCTGGCGTGGGCCTCAGGCTGCTTCTACTCATGGTGGAAAGCAGCAGGCAGCAGGCAGGTACAAGCAGATCACATGGTGAGAGGAAGCAAGAGAGAGAAGCAAGAGAGAGGAGGTGCCAGGGTCCTTTAAACAATCAGCTCTCGCAGGAACTAATAGAGTGAGAACTCACTCACTACCCCTCCTCCCCCAGGGAGAGCATTAATCCATTCATAAGAGATCCGCCCCCATGACTCAATCAGTTAGTTTCCAACACTGCCACATTGGAGATCAAATTTCCACATGAGTTTTGGAGGGGACAACACATTCAAGCTCCATCATTCCACCCCTGGCCCCCCCAAACTCATGTCACTCTCACATACAAAATACAATCATTCTGTCCCAACAGTCCCAAAAGTCTTAGCTTGCCCCAGCACCAACTTAAAAGTTCAAAGTCCAAAGTCTCATCTGAGACCAAAAGCAAAAGTCCTTCCAGCTGTGAACCTGAAAAACAAAACCCAGTTTATCTACTGCCAAGATACAATGGTGGTACAGACATTGGGTATACATTTTCATTCTAAAATGGAGGAATAGGCCAGAAGAAAGGAGAAACAGGCCCCAAACAAGTCTGAAACCCAGCAGGACAGACATGAATTCTTAAAGCTCCAAAATAATCTTCTTTGACTTGAACTCCTGCATCCTGGGCACACTGCGGCACCTAGGCCCCCAAAACATCAGGCAGCCTTGTTCCTACAGCTCTGCCAGGAAAAGCCCAGTGGGCTGTGCTGGTGCCTGTGGCTTTTCTAGGCCTGCATTGCATGTTACCAGTGGCCCTGCAGTTCTGGGGTCCTGGCAGCAGCCCTGCTGCCTTGGCTCTACTAGACATTTCCCTGGTGGGGGCTCTCTGGGGGGGCTCCGACCCCACTTTTCTGCTCTGTGTTGCTCTAGTAGATGGCTTCTGCAGTGGCTCTGCCCCTGCGGCAGGTCTCTGCCTGGGCTTCCAGGCTTTTCCATACATCCTCTGGAATCTGGGTGGAGGATGCCACACCTCCACTGCTCTCACATCCTGCCAGCCTGCAGACTTAACACAGCGTGGATGTCACCCAGGTTTCGGGCCTCTACTCTCCAGGGCTGCTGCATGAACCACACTTGGGGCCACTCCAGCTGAAGCAGCTGGGATGCAGGGAGCAGGATCCCGAGGGCAGCTGCACCCCAGATCTGTACTCCAGGATAACTCAGTCCTACTAGGCCTCAGGACCTGTGATGGGTGGGGCACCCTTCCAGACTTCTGAAATGCCTGAAGGGCTTTCCTCTCATTTTCTCCGCTATTAGCATCTGGCTGCCTCACCGCCAAGATAATGTCCTTAGCAACCAGTTTATCTGCTTCACCCTTGCATTTTTCTCCTTTTCTCTGCTTCTCTACTGCATGGCCAGGCTGCAAATATTCCAAATCTTTACACGCTGCTTCCATTTAAAATTCTGGCTTTACCTTATGGCTTTGCTGCCATAGCTCAGAGTAGGCTGTTAGAAGTAGCCATGCAGCATTCTTAATGCTTTGCTGCTTAGAAATTTCTTTGGCCAAATGCTCTGGTTCACAACTCTTAAGTTCGAATTTCCACAAAGTCCAAGGGCATGGACACAATGCAGCCAAGTTCCTTGCTATGGTGTAGCAAGGGTGATCTTTTGTCCAATTCCCAATAAGTTCCTCATTTCTATCAGCATTCTGCTGCCACCACATAAGTCTCTAAGACATTCCAAACTTTCCCTTGTCTTTTTCTCCTCTTCTAAGTCCTCCAAACTCCTCCAACCTTTGCCCATTACCCAGTACCAAAGCTGCATCCACATTTTCAGTTATCTGTTTAGCAACACCCCACTCTTTGGTACCAATTTTCTGTTTTAGTCCATTTTGTGTTGCTATAACAGAATTACCTGAGACTGGGTAATTTATAAAGAAGAGAGGTTTATTTGGCTTACAATTCTGGGACAGCTGCATCTGGCACGGGTCTTAGGCTGCTTCTACTCATGGCAGAAAGTGGCAGGCAGCTGGTGGGTACAAGCAGACCACATGGCGAGAGGAAGCAAGAGGGAGAGAGAGAAGATGCCAAGGTCTTTTTAAACAATGAGCTCTCGTGGGAACTAATAGAGCGAGAACTCACTCATTAATCCCCCCTCCCCCATGGAGAGCATTAATCCATTCATGAGGGATCCGCCCCATGACTCAAACAGTTTCCAACACTGCCACATTGGAGATCAAATTTCTGCATGAGTTTTGGAGGGGACAACACATCCAAACTCCATCAGACTGCTTGGTTTTCCTTTCACTTACCCAACTTAGGACATGCACAGGATGGGGTAGAAGGGTTTGTGATTTGGTCTGACAGAGGAGCATGGTTTAAAGGTCCTTAATGCCATCCTTTCTGGCCCCAATGAAGAAGGACTTTATGTCTCTGTGTTTTTAGAGGTTTGGGGTGGGAAACAATACTGTGTGGTCATAAATATCACTTTCAGCCTTCAGGTTAATAAGAATTTGAGATGACCAGGCTGATGTTACCTACATAAGTTTATTCACTAATCAGCACATGTTGTCTGGTGGGGCCTCATATTGGTTCATGGAGTTGACAATTATCCCTGCTCTTCATGGCTGCTAGTATCTTATCTCCCAAAGACCCCACAAAGGTCTTCTGAACCACAGACTACATTTACTGTATCACTCTCCGTTTTGCAATTTCTCACCCATGAAGGGCTTGTGAGAGGTGCTTGGATCTGAGATCCTGCCACAGCCTGGTTTCTACACACTTCTGATTGAATACACAAAGTTACAAATTTGTGGCTAGCACTGCCTAATTAATTCTATTAGGTAGGAGTGAAACAGATCTTTAAGTTTTAGAGTACTATACCTGTAAGTCTTAGAAATTCTTGAGTTTAGCAACTCTTTTCTTTCCAGCCATTATACTCTCTGCTCTGGTTCCTCAATAACTCCTTCCCTTTCTGAGGTCACTGTAAACTTCCAGGCTTTGGTAAGGTCTGAATAATACTAATTCCTCAATTAAATCCCATTATCTCTGCCCCTTTTCCTGCCTACTTCCTGAGATCGTCATTCCTTCACCCTCTACCCTCCACCTCTCATCAGTGAAGATGAAAATGGAGACACTCTTATTCAAGGCACTTTTCAGATAAAAGATCAGAGAAAATGTAAAGGGAGTGAAGTGAATAGATGTGATCAGTTACCCAAGAAAATGGCTGTTAATTGCTTATGTGTCCCTTGGCAAATTGTTTCACCATGCTGGAAGTCAATTTTCTCTGCAAAATGTTGGGATTTGGCTAGATAATCTGTAAGATCCCTTCCAGGTATAAATTCTGTGAATGCAAAAACATTTGCTACAGCTGGGTGTTGTATCTGGCTCTAGGATTCCTGGTAGCAAAAGAAAATAGGAAAAGCTGTTGAATTGTATGGTGCTCATTGCCTGACAAAAGGAAGTACAGGCTTTTATCTTCAGAGATGGAATAAAAATCAAATAAGAAAGTATAATATGAGAACCTAGAGAAAGTGTTTTTTTATGTTTAAGTTTTATTTTTGAGTTTATTTATTTTTTAATGGAAACATTAATTGTACATATTTGCGGGGTACAGAGTTATATTTTATTAATATATACAATGTGTAATGATCAAGTCAGGGTAGTTAGCAAATTCATCATTGTAAAAATTTATTGTTTCTTTGTGATGAGAACATTTGACCTCCTCTCTTCTAGCCATTTGAGAAGATACAATAAATTATTGTTAGTTTTAGATGTCTAGCCCTACTGTACACAACTAGAACTTATTTTTCCTATCCAGGTGTAATTTTCTGTCCATTAACCAAATTTGACTGAGTTCCACAGTTGGCAGCTCCCCCTGGAGCTGAGGGTAGAAATTTCCCTCACCCCATGGTTGCCATTCAAGGCAGGCAAACAGCAAATGACTGTTTCACTTGGTAATGGTTGCTCCCTTTCCTTCTACTCTAGGTTTGGGTATGCCACATAAATTTGTGCTTCTCAAAAAGTCCACTATACCCTCAAAGCCCCTGGGTCTTTTAAAAAATTCTGACTTAGCTAGTGACTGAAGTTTACCTTCCCAGTCTTCTTAATGTCTGTTTCAAAGTGTTTTCTATGGCAATGACTAGCAACCATGATAAATAATTCTTGCTGCAAACAACTGGCTAGAGGAGATGAAGACCGCCAAGGGTATACTTGCCACCTAACAATGTTGGGTTAATTTACTGACCAAGGGGAAACTCACACCAGAGAGACCACGAGGGGCCTCATCTAACAAAGAAAGACGTAAGCTTTTTATAAAATTTGGGAGAGGGGGTGTGGTTTAGGTAAAATTTAAGCAAAGCAGTGTGTGCTAGCTCAAAGCAAAGCATGGCTGTATATAAAGGGGTTGACATCAGGCCTGGGCTGAAATGAGAACTCAGGGTCCTGTTTCCTTGGAAACTACAAAGTTAAGATAATGTGGAATGTTGTGTGCAAAACCTTTATCTGGAGCTCTGCACCTGAGAAATTGAGGCTGTTTCTCTGTGTTAAGATGACTTGGATCCTCCAGGTGTTTCATTCTCATGACATGTGATTTCAAACAGTAAAGTTTTTGACAGAGTATGATTTTAGAAAACAAGTTTTCTCATGTCCTTTTGCTAATGTTTTTTTTTTTTTTTTTTTTTTTTTTTTTTTTTACAGCTTCACAGAGGAGATTCTTCCCCCTCCAATCCTTAGATATGCACTCGATCAGGGCCTCTCTTGAAATAACAGCATGGGTTTTGTAATCCAACATGATTTAAGGTAGAAATGTGTCAGTTATATGAAGAAGTTGGAGAACGTATTTTGGAGTTTAAGTATATTATTGAGGGGATTATTTGCTCATTATTAACTCTGCAAATATTTGTTGAGATCATACTATGTGCCAATAATTGTAAAGGAGGTATCATTTCTATTCTTGAGCAGCTCAAATCTAGTGAGGGTTATATTGAGGAAGGAAACAAACCCAGTAAGCCCTGATGAGGGCAGTGGTAGATTTTGGCATAAACGTTTACAACAGCAAAGAAGAAGGAGTTGTGGACTCTGATCTGAGGAATTTGGTCCCATACCTGGTGAGAATAGTCAGTGGGAGGGGGAGGTGAGGTTTTGACATGAGATTTTGTTGTGAAGAAGTTGGCAAGTATAGCAGACGAAGTTGATGCTACATCCAGATCCCACCCTTTTGTCCACTGTGGAGGGAGCTTACTTATCCTGCTAGCAGGGAGGCTTGGAAGTACCTGGAACCCCCTGCTCTGCCTACCCACCCCACTCCTACCTCCCTGGCCCCAGAGGCAGTCCTCAACCACTGAGAGGGGTGGCCACCATCTCTCACTGGGAGATTCTGAGTGTCATTCAGCAGTTTCTCAGAGGGTCCCTGGGGGATAGAATCCCAGCTGTTTGCAGAGGTAACTCACTCATCAAGGTGCACACAAGAAGTTTGACATTTCTTCCTTCAGGCCTACTTTCCATATTCCCTTCCTTGAATCACTTTCCAAATAAATCAAGTTCTTGTCTCAGGGTCTGCTTTTGGGGAAATCTAAACTAAAATGGAAGAGAATAGTACACAAGAATTAGGAAGATGGCTTGAAAGTCAAGGAGAGGAGGCAGAGTAGAAAAAAGTGCTGACTGCCCTGAAGTAATAGAAGAAATAAGGACCTTACTTCTTAACAAGGGTCAGTGTTAGAGAGAGTTCAAGACCTTGAGCTTAGAGTCATCTTGGGATCCAAGCTACTCTTGAGGGCCCTAGAAGAATAAAGAGACTAGAGGAAGGGAATGTTGTTGGGTGGGTGAGTCAGAGTGGAGAGCATGGCTTCCTGAGCAGAAGAAGAGAACAGGAGACTGAAAGCACTGGTTGGAATTAAGTATCTGAGCTTAACTGTTTTTTCCAAAGAATTTTATGCTGATAACTTATTTCCCTGAGGGAATCAGAGCATTTAGTGAACATTTACTTTTTCTTAGCTATATGCTAAATGATTCCAGTTCCAAGAAGAACAAAACTTTGCCCCTGTTTTTCCAACATCATGGATAATTAAGGGACAACTGATGAAAAATGAACTGGTCTATCATTTTGGAAATTATTCTCTATGTAGGAGGCTCTCTAGGTTTTTTTTTTTATCAATCCTGGAAAAACAGAGAAACATAAGTTCAACTCTGTTAATGATAGAGTGTCCTTCTAGTGGCAGTTTATTTCAGGAAACTTCATTTGACTTCACTTTCTCAAATACGTATGCCAGAAACTAAATAACACTGCATTCCAAGTATGGGTCCTTGGATTTTGAGATAATGGTGATAAACATGTACACAAAATATGATGGTGATGGTAGCTGACCCCTTCACTCCCCAATCTATTCTCTCTCCCGTTTTTCCATGATAATAGAATTAACCTGAGCACATGGCTGCCTAGCTGGAAAACACATCTCAAGGTCTCCTTGCAGCTGGGTTAGGGTGACCAAGCTCTAATAGAACATGAATGGAAGTGATGTGAACAGCTTCTGCTTAGGAGGAAGTCTCTGGGCTTAGCTCTTTCATCCTTCCCACTGGCTATCCTGGTGATACTTGCAGGAACCTCAGATACCATGTGTTGAATATGGCATATCTGCGTTAGCCTGGATCCCTAAATGGCTGTGTGGAAGAAATCCTCATGCTAACTTGGGAATATACATCTTGGACTGAACTACGTGAGAAAGAAACAATCTTTGTTCTTTAAGCCATATTATTGTTTGGTCTCTTGTTATAGCAGCTTAACTCTTATCTTAACTCATGCATACGCACATATAAATATGTATATATTTTGTTTGACTCAATCTTGATCCCTAATCTGATTGCTCTGGTTTAGAGCATCTAAAATGAATGCAGATGCTTGAGCTTCCCTGCCTAGGTAAAAGTTATCAATGCGGGGAGTGTTCGTCATTGTTAAATTCATTAATTCATATTTTTACCCATCCGTTTATCCATCCATTACATGATGTGTTGAGACCCAACATGTGTAAGACTCTTTGCTGTGGGATATCTAGTGGGATATGAGTGACACAAAGATTAATGATACCCAGTCCCTACTCTCAGGAGAACTTATATTCTAGAGACTTTAGATGGAGGCTAAAACATTGAAACAGGGATAATTATAATAAATATTTATTCTTGGGAATTTAAAGTTGAAAAAGACTGGTTTTAATTATATTACTTTATTATTACTATTTTTTGAGATTATTCTCCCTGGTATGTTTTTTTTGTCTTCATTTTCAAGACCAGTGTATGTGCTGCGTGAGTTCAGGCAATGTGTCAATTACCACAAACACAACCTTTGCTCCTCCCCGTACCCCCCTTTCGTGGCCCCAGGAAAGCATTAAATACTGGAAAAGCTCATGTGTCATTGTGCCCGAAGCTTTTCTGTACTCTAGGGAATTCCTGGGGCTCAAACAGCTACTTAGGGATGAAGACAGGAAGGAAAAATTGAAAGGACTGTCCCAAAAGGTTTTTCAAGGTAGTAGGAACCTCGTTTTCTCAGGGATAATATTAAAGGTGAACACTCTTTATTTCTTTATTTTTGCAAGTGCATTTTTAATCTTTCATTCACTGAGAGAATGAAACTGAGAGAGAGAGAGACATGTAGAAATATAAACAGACAAATGAGAAAAAGAGAGACTAAAAGAGAGATCTTGAATAGCAAAGAGCTGGAGAGAATGAAACAGGGATAAAGACACTGAGACAAAAACCCAAAAGAATATCTGTTAAATAGAAGGAAAAGAGTAACCCCTAAGATGAAAATAATGAGAAAAAGGGATGTATAAGTTGAATATTTACTGAGTAGGAAGATGTGAAATACTTTTGAGATGCACCCAGAATTTACCATATGTGTGGATAGGGGAAGCCTCTTATGCTGTGAGAACTCATACATGTTTCATTAATTATTTCATTGATATAAAGCTTTGGGAGATTTTAAAATTGGAGATTAATGTTAGAATCATAAGACCAAAGGAAGGAGAAAACACTAAAGATTTATTGAATAAACAGGCTTAGTAGAGTTATAAAACTCAGGTAAAAAATGACTTTCTCTTTTAGAGTATTCCCAGGGGTAATGGGGGCAATTTTGATGTAGATGTAGGAGATGTTTTATGCTAGCTTACCAGGATTTGTAAAATTTGAATACCATTTCCCTTTCCATATTACTATCATACTCAATTTTAATAAATAAATAATTATTTGAATTTTTAATGAAAAATTTCAAACCTACAGCAGCATTTAAGGAATTTACAGAGAATATGTGTATACTCGCCATCTAGATTTCATCATTAACATTTTAATGTACTTGTTTTATTACACATCCATTTCTCTATCCCTCCATTAATCTGTTTTATTTTTTAAATGAATTTTAAGGTAAATTACAGACATCAACACAGTTCTCCCTAAACACTTCAGCATGCATATCATTCAGGCCAGTTGCCAAACAAAACAAAACAAAACAAAAGGGATGGTGATGACTATTAGAGATGACTTCTGTGGGATGAAAAAATCAAATATTGAATCAGCCAACAAAGAAAAGCCCACATCCAGATTGCTTTACAGCTGAGTTCTATCAAACCTTTAAAGAGGAATTAATACCAATTCTCCTCAAACTATTTCAAAAAATTGAAACAGAAGCCATTCTCCCAAACTCATTCTATGAGGCCAACATAACTGTGATACCAAAACCAGATAAAGACACAATAAAAAAAGAAAATTACAGGCCAATATCCTTGAGGAACATAGATGCAAAAATCCTCAACAAAACATTAGCAATCAGAATACAGCAACACATCAAAAAAATTATACACCATGACCAAGTGGGATTCATCCCAGGTGCAAGGATTGTTCAACATATGAAAGTCTGTAAATGTGATACATCACATCAACAAAATCAAGGACAAAAACCATATGATTATCTCAATAGATGCTGAAAAAGCATTTGACAAAATTCAACATCCCTTCATGATAAAGACTCTCAACAAATTAGGTACAGAAGGAAAGTGTCTCAACATAATAAAAGGTATCTATGACAAGACCACTGCCAGTATCACTCTTAATGGGGAAAAACTGAAGGCTTTTCCCTTAGGAACTGGAACAAGACAAGGATCCCCACTCTCACCACTTCTATATAACATAGTACGGGAGGTACTAGCCAGAGCAATCAGGCAAGAGAGAGAAAGAAAGGCATCCAGATTGGAAAAGATGAAGTCAAACTGTCCATTTGTAGATGACATGATACTATATATAGAAAAACCTAAAGACTCTATCAAAAAACTCCCAGAGCTGGTTAATAATTTCAGTAACATTGCAGGATACAGAATAAATGCCCCAAATCAATTGCATTCATATTCTCCAATAATGAGCTAACAGAAAGAGAAATCAAGAAAGTAAGCCCATTTACAACAGTCATGAAAAAAATAAAATATTTAGGAATCAATTTAACCAAGGAGGTGAAAGACCTCTACAATGAGAACTACAAACCACTATTGAAAGAAATTGGATGGAAAAGATGGAAAGACATTGCATGATCTTGGATTGGAAGAATTAATATTGTAAAAATGTCTGTTTCCCAAAGCAATCTACAGACTCAATTCAATCCCCATCAAAATACCAATGACATTCTTCACAGAAATGGAAAAAACAATCTTAACATTCATATGGAACAACAAAAGACCCAGAATAGCTAAAGCAATCTTGAGCAAAAAAAAAAAAAAAAAAAAGGCCAGAGGCATAACACTACCTGACTTCAAATTATACTACAAAGCTATAGTAACCAAAACAGCATGGTACTGGCATGAAAATAGACACTTGGACCAGTGCAGCAGAATAGAGAACCCAGAAATCACCCCTCAGGCTTACAGCCATCTGATATTTGACAAAGGCAACAAAAACCTACACTGGGTAAAAGACAGCCTCTTCAATAAGTGGTTCTGGGAAAATTGGATATCCATATGCAGAAGAATGAAACTAGACATGCACCTCTCACCATATACTAAAATCAACTCAAAATGAATTAAGACTTAAGTATAAGACCTGAAACTGTAAAATTACTAAGGGAAAATATAGGTGAAACATTTCAGGAACTAGGTCTGGGCACAGACTTTATAATCAAGAGCCAGAAAGCACAAGCAACAAAAGAAAAAATTAACAAATTAAGACTATATCAAACTAAAAAGCTCCTGAAGAGCAAAGGAAACAATCAACAGAGTGAAATCATAACCTACAGAGTGGGAGAAAATTTTTGGTAACTATTCATCCGACAAAGGATTAATATCCGTAATACATAAGGAACTCAAGCAATTACACAGTAAAAAACCAAATAACCCAATTAAAAATGGGCAAAGGAGCTGAACAGACATTTCTCAAAGGAAGACATACAAATGGCCAACAGGTACATGAAAAAAAGCTCAACATCACTTTTCATCAGGGAAATGCAAATTAAAACCACATTGAGATATCACCTCACCCCACTTAAACTGGCTATAATCAAAAAGACTGAGAATAACAAATGCTGGAGAGGAAGTGGAGAGAAGGGACCACTCCTACACTGTCAGTGGGACTGTAAATTAGTGCAACGACTATGGAAAACAGTATGGAGGTTTCTCAAACCACTACAGGTAGATGTTCCATACAATCCAGCAATCCCACTTCTGGTTATATACCGAAAGGAATGGAAATCATCATGTCAAAAGGATACCTGCACCCCCAAGTTCATTGCAGCTTTGTGTATAATAGCCAAGATATGGAATCAACATAAATGTCTATCAATGGATGATTGGATAAGGAAAATGTGGTATATATACACCATGGAATACTACTCTGCCATAAAAAGAATGAAATTCTGCCATTTGCAACAACATGGATGAGCTTGGAAAAACTTATGTTGAGTGAAATAAGCAAAGCACAGAGGGAAAAATGTACTCATTCATAAGTTGGAGCTAAGAGAGAAAGTAGGAAGGAAAGAAAGACCACAGTGGTGGGTTGGACTTGTAGAGGGAGAGAGCATACTTAGAGATACAAAGTGTAGTGGGGGAAGGGGAATGGAGGCTGGGGATAACTGGGTGGGGGACACAGGGTATAACCGCAATTTTTGGGAATGGGTATGCTGCCAGTATAGTCTGGCCATCACATCTTGTGCGCGAGTGGTGACAGTCAGCTTTGTACCCCATGAATACTCATAACCAATAAAAAAAATAAAAATCGAACCTTGTCTGAGAAACATTCCATAGGTTCCACAGGAGAAAAAGCTATCGCTCTTTTGTTTTTTTTGTATTGATCTTTAGAGGCTAAAGAATAGGCCCAGGGAATAAAAAATATAGAAGAGCCCTTTTTTATTCCACCCCAACTGTGTAACTCAGTGGCCTTTGGAGGTAAAATTCTGTCTGGTAGTTTCCAACTCACAGGGATGGACATCGAAAGGTCTGTGGTTGCATTTTATTTTGCTGCTGGCCAAGAGTCATGGAGCCCTGTCTGCGTTTTGTGGAAACAGCAAACATGGCGCGTTATAGAGTCACAAGGAAGTGAAATGATGAGGAATATCTACTTGATAATTTCGCCTTAAATCTTATGAACCTAAAAACACAATGACTCGTTTTAAAAAGATTAGCAGGAAATTGTTTTGCCCAAATATTTCAACCTAAACTTGAGTCTTATGTTTGAGCAACTCACTTATCTGAATGAATGTTTATGGCTGTTAATTTCAGAAGATTCGTCATTCTGACCACATCTCCCCCCACCTCTTTGGGCACAGTCACAGACTGGCTGCTACATTTTAGATTTCTCTGAGGTCTTAAACCAATCCCCTTCAAATACTATGTCCATGATCTGGTTTTACTAGTTCTACAAATCTGCTAAGTGTTTAGTTTTATGCTGTTTGTTCTGCTTATATTTTCAATACAAATGAGTTAAAAATACAATTGTAATTAAAGTGCAAAAGAGAGCCCAATAGGCTTTGAATCCTCCATTTACCAAAATAATGGTATTGGAGACACCAGTCTTCCCAAGAGCCCCTTTAAATCATTGTATAGAACATTCTGTCTTAAGAATGGGAAGTCTTTTTTTTTTCCTGAACAAATATATTTATGAACTTAATATTTGTTGAGCACCTACTACGTGCCAGGGCACTGGAGTTATGTCATGGAAAACAAAAGGATTCCTCTCAGTGTTTATATTCTAGCTGGAGGTGAGGGTGTGACAACAGATAATTAATAATAACCATGATAAATATTATATAGCGTGTTAGAAGGTGATGAGAGCAGGGTAAAAGGAAAAGCAGAGCAGGATAAGGGGGATTGAGAATGCTGAAAGAATGAGTGTAGGGGGCAATTTTAAATAGAGTGGCCAAGGTGGATGTTACTGAGAAGGTGACATTTGAGCAACTTGAAGGAAGCAGAAGAATTAGTTATGGAGATATGGGGAAGAGCGTTCCAGACAGAGGAAACAGCAAGTGCAAAGACCCTTAACATGGAGTGTGTCTGGCTTATTTGAAGAACAGCAAGTAGTGCAACGTGATCAGAGTAAAATGAATGAGAGTGATCTGCGGGCCAGATCAGACAGGACCTTGTAGCCTATTTGTCTTTTTCTTCTGAGTAAAACAGGGAGCTATAGGAAGGATTTAAGTAGAGGTGGCTTAAGTTTTAAAGGGATTTCCTGAGTGTATGTTTAGAATAGACTTCAAGGAGAAAGGTTAGAAGCAAGGAGATCCATGGAGGAGTGGGCAGTCATCAGGCAAGAGAGATGATGGTGGCTTGGACCAGGCTGTTTGCAGTAGGAATAGTGAGAGATGGTCAATTTCTGGATATAAAGCTTTGAAGGTAGAGCCAACAGGATTTCCTGACAGGTTGGACATAGGGCGTGTGTGTGAGAGAGAGGAGTCAATGATAGATAGAGGAGACGTTAGTAGAGAGGAGAGGATAAGTCCATGGTTTTTGGTCTGGGCAGACAGAAGGCTGCAACTGTCGTGATAAGGGAGAAGTAAAGGGAGGGAGGGAAAAAGGGAAAGAGCAAGGGAGGGAACTGTTCTAGGTGCTGAGTATATATAAACGATGAAGACCCAGTCTCCACAAATTCGTTATTCATCAAATAAGTACAGGAGGAAGGTTCACAGGAAGCGAGGTGACATCTAAGCTGGGTTTTAAAAGATGAATAGAAGCCTGCCAGATGTGTGTGTGTGTGTGTGTGTGTGCGCGCGCACATGCATGCCCATTTTCAGGTGTGTTGGGGCTGAGGAGTGATGTGCAGCCTTCTAGGCATAGGGAAGGAATAAGTGACGTTTTCTGAATCTGCAAAGTCTGAATGAACTTGGCAAAACACACTGTCTTGTAATTATGTGACCATCACAAAGTTTTGTAGCTTAGTCAATGCATCTTGCAATCTATAAAGAAATATTTTTATCTTCCTGAGGGCCAGATAGGTTTGCGTTGCTACATTTGGTAGATTTTTTTTCAATTTGTCTTTGAAAAATTATTATACATGGTTTAAGATATTAAAAAATGGTACAAAGTCAGTTATTTTAAGCTCCAATCCTGGCGATAAAAGTGAAAGATTCATTTCAAAGAACATAGGCAGCTAGTTTTAAAGAGCTTATTTCACTGCCACCAGATTGGTGTGACACCTGGCACTTGGATCCTTCAATTTAGGGAGGTTGTCTCTATCTGTGTAAAATGTTTATTATGGTCTGAAATACCACTTTCCTCCTAGTATGGTTATTTACTAGATATAACGAAGCCAAAATGTAGTCAGTTCTTTGATTCAAGCAAAATATTTCTGTTACAATAAAAAATGCTTAGCTTTGGTTCTGTCAGTGGGAAAGGACTAAATTTTGGGGGAATTTTGTTCTCTAGATTGTTGCTTGACAAAGGGGATGATATCATTTCCGATCTGATAACTTTTTACAAAGTCCTTTCTCTCCTATGAGGTTATGCCATCCTTACAGTAACCCTCCTATGCAGCAATGGCAGGGTATTGTTGCCTCTATTTTATGGCTGACAGAGCTGAGGCTTGGAGAGCTCAAGAGACCTGCAAGAAGCCACATAATGGGCATGTGCAGGCATAGCATTTGAACCAGAAAATTCAAAGTCAAGTTCTGTGCAATTTTTATTGCACCACACTATACTTTCTCTAGTTTCTGGAGCAACCTCCTTCTTAAAGAAGATAAAGAGAATGAAGGTTGACACCAGATTAGACAATTGCAGATGGTTGTCAGGCCTTGTCCTTATTCACTACCATGACCTGCACTTTTTATATTTTCTGGTGATGAGAAGTAGGGGGGTGACAGGAGTGCCCTGACTTGCCCAGAACCTTTGGAGAGGCTCCATCTGCTTAGAAGATTGTAGGCAGCCTTCGTGAAAATGCCTTAGAAAGAGAGCGAAGCTCATGAAGTGCTGTGGTGCTGGAGTTTATAAGCACACATAGGTTGAAACAGTTTGAGTATTCTTTTTTCCCTTGGATTAAATCATTCAGCAGTTTGTTCAATCTTTTGTACAATCATCATCAAAGGAAAAGATTTTAGTTGGCTTCCCCATATCTAGCACTGCAAAGATTTCTAATACTGAGCCTCCCTCTGTGTGTTCACAGTCCCATAAGGAAAACAAACAAGTAAGCAAGTAGTGACAATGCCACATGGCAAGTGGCATGATTTTTTTCCCTAATATATACAGTACGATTTTAAAACTACAGTCCTCATGTTGTACATTAGATCTGTAGACTTGTTCATCCTACACTCTGCTACTTTGTATCCTCTGACCTGCATCCCTCATTTCTTTCCCCCACTCCCGTCCATGGTAACCACTGTTTTATTCTCTATCTCTTTATATTTGAACACCACAAAAAAAATTTTTTTTGGTAGATTTCACACATAAGTGAGTTAATGCAATATTTTTCATTCTGTGATATTTATTTTACTTAGCATAATGTCTCCAGGTCCATCCATGTTGTGGCAAATGACAGGATCTCCTTTTTAAAGGTTGAATAATATTCCATTGTGTATAAATGAGTATACCACATTTTCTTTATCCATTTGTCCACTGATGAACACTTAGGTTGTTTTCATATTTTGCCTATTGTGAATAATGCTGCAATGAACATGGGAGTGTGGACATCTTTACAAGGTAACGATTTCATCTCCTTTGTGTATATACCCAGAAAAGGGATTGCTGGATCATTTGGTAGTTCTATTTTTAATTCGTTAAGGAACCACTATACTGTTTTCCTATATAAGGGGTGTACCAATCTACATTCCCACCAACAGTACAGTAAGGTTCTCTTTTCTCCACATACTTGCCAACATTTGTTATCTCTTGCCTTTTTGGTAATGGCCATAATGGATGTGAGGTGATAAATCACAGTGGTTTTAATTTGCATTTCCCTGATGATTGGTGATGTTGAGCACTTTTTCATATTCTGTTGGCCATTTTTATGTCTTCTTTGGAGAAATGCCTGTTCAGGTCCTTTGCCTATTTTTATATCAGGTTATTTGTTTTTGTGCTCTTGAGTTGCAAGAGTTTTTTTTTTATAAACTTTGGATATTAACCCTTTATCAGATATGTGGTTTGCAAACATTTTTCTCCAGTTCATAGGCTGCCTTTCCATTTTGTTGATTCTTTCTTTTGTTATGCAGAAGTTTTTTAGTTTAATGTAGGCCCATTTATTTTTTAATTTTTGCTTTTGTAGCCTAAGGTTTTGGTGTGATGTACAAAAAAATCATTGCCAAGGCCAATCAATGTCAAGGAGCTTTCCCCCTATGTTCTCTTCTAGTTTTATGATTTCAAGTCTTACATTTAGGTCTTTTATCCATTTTGTGATAATTTTTGTGTATGGTGTAAGATAAGGGTCCAATTTCATCCCTTTGCATGTGGAAATCCAGTTTTCCCAGTACCATTTATGGAAAAGACTATTCTTTCCTCATCATGTCCTCTTGGTGCCCTTGTTGAAAATTAGTTGACCATACTCATATATGTTTAAATTTATTTTGGGGCTCTCTATTCTGTTTCATTGGTCTATGTTTCTGTTTGTATGCCATTACCATACTGTTTTGATCACATAGCTTTTTTTTTTTTTTTTTTTTTTTTTTTTTTTTTTTTTTTTTTCCCGTGTCCGGCAACGGATCGCAACCCTCAGTGTCGCCCCCGCACCGGTCCGGGGACCGGCAACGGGATCGCAAGCCTCGGCGTTGCTCCCGCGCCTCGCTCAGCCAGTGAGCGGGAGCCGGTCTGCATGTGGGATCCGAACCCTCGGACGGGAGCGCCGCCGCGCTTCCCAAGCGGCGCACTATCCAGTGCGCCACCGGGCCGGCCCTGATCACATAGCTTTGTAATATAAGTTTAAATCATGAAGTATGATGCCTTCAACTTTGTTTTTCTTTCTCAGTATTGCTTTGGCTATTTAGAGTTTTTGTGGTTCCATACAAATTTTAGGATTATTTTTCTTTCTTTCTTTTTTTTTTCCTTTTTGTCTTTTTGCGTGACCGGCAACGGATCGCAACCCTCAGTGTCGCGCCCGCACCTCGCTCAGCCAGTGAGCGGCCAGTCTGCATGTGGGATCCGAACCCTCGGACGGGAGCGCCGCCGCGCTCCCAAGCGGCGCACTGCAGCAGTGCGCCACCGGGCCGGCCCTTAGGATTATTTTTCTTTCTTTTTTTTTTCATGCGCTCCGAACCCTCAGCGGGAGCGCCGCCGCGCTCCCAAGCGGCGCACTCTCCAGTGCGCCACTGGGCCGGCCCATCAGGATTATTTTTCTATTTCTGTGAAGAATATTATTGGAATTCTGATAGTGATTGCATTAAGTCTGCATATTGCTTTGGGTAGTATGGATATTTTAACAATATTAATTCTTCCAATCCGTGAACATGTGATACCTTTCCATTTATTTGTGTCTTCTTCAAATTCTTTTATCAATATTTTATAGTTTTCAGTATACAGGTCTTTTATCACCTTGGTTAAATTTTTTCCTAAGTCTTATTTTTGATGCTATTGTAAATGGTATTGTTTTCTTGATTTCTTTTTCAGCTAGGTCATCATTTGTGTAATAATTTTTGCATGTTGATTTTGTGTCCTGCAACTTTACTGAGTTCATTTATTAGTTCTAACTTTTTTGTGTGTATGGGTGGAATCTTTGGGGACTTCTACAGGTAGGATCATCTGCAAATAGTGATAATTTTACTTCTTCCTTCCTGATTTGGATGTCTTTTATTTCTTTTTCTTTTTCTTTTTGTCTGGTTGCTCTTTCTGGTATTTCCTGTACCATGTTGAGTAAGAATGGTGAGAGTCGGCATCCCTGCCTTGTGCTGGATCTTAATGGAAAAGCTTTCAATTGTTGCCCACTGATTATGATGTTAGTTGTGAGTTTTTAATAAATGGCCTTTATTATGTTGAAGAAATTTCCTTCCATACCTAAACTGATAAGAGTTTTTATCAAGAAAGGATGCTAAACTTTGTCAAATGCTTTTTCTGTGTCAATTTGAGATGATCGTGTGGTTTTTATTTTCATCTCTTAATGCGATGTATTACATTTGCATATGTTAAACTAGCCTTGCATGACAGTGATAAGTCCCACTTGGTCAGGATGTACAAGTCATTAGATGTGTTGTTAAATTTGATTTGCTAATATATATATATATTTTTTCCTTTTTGTCTTTTTTTTGTGACTGGCAACAGATCGCAACCCTCAGTGTCGCGCCCGTACCGGACCGGGACCAGCAACGGGATCGCAACCCTCGGTGTTGTGCCCGCACCTCGCTCAGCCAGTGAGCGGCCGGTCTGTATGTGGGATCCGAACCCTTGGCGGGAGCGCCACAGTGCTCCCAAGCGGCACACTGTAGCAGTGCGCCACCGGGCCAGCCCTGATTCGCTAATATTTTATTGAGGATTTTTACATCCATATTCATCAGAGATATTAGACTGTAGTTTTCTTTTCTTGAGATGTCTTTGTCTGGCTTATGAATGAAGGTGATGCTGACCTTGTAAAATGTGTTTAGAATTATTCCTCTAGCTCTGTTTTGTAGTAGAGTTTAAGAAGTACTAGTAGTAATTCTTTGAATGTTTGGTAGAATTCAGCTGTGAAGCCATCTGATCCTGGGTCTTTCTTTGTAGGAAGTTTCAAAATTACTTCTTCAATCTCTTTATTTGTTATTGGTCTGTTCAAGCTTTCTATTTCTTCCTGATTCAATCTTAGTGAGTCATATTTTCTAGATATTTATCCATTTCTTCTAGGTTATTCAATTTGTTGGCATATAATTGTTCATAATAGTCCCTATAATGATTTTCATTTCTGAGATGTCTGTTGTAATGTCTTCTGGTTTAACTGTCATTTCTGATTTTATTTATTTGAATCTTCTCTCATTTTTTCTTAGTCTTGCTAGGGGTTTGTCAATTTTGTTAATTTTTCAAAGAACCAACTCTTGGTTTTATTGATTTTTATGTGGTTTTTCTGTTCTCTATCTGATTTATTTCTGTTCTGATCTTTATTATTTCCCTCTTTCTGCTAACTTTGGGTTTAATTGGTTCTTTTTTTTCTAGCTCCTTGAGGCCTAATGTTATTTATTTGGGATATTTCTTTTTCATTTTTTTTTAGTGTAGGCATTTATTGCTATAAGTTCCCTCTTAGAATTGCTTTTGCTGCCTCCCATAGGTTTTGATATGTTGTGCTTCCGTTGTCTGTCTCAAGATATTTTAAAATTTCCCTTTTGATTTTTTCTTTGGACCATTTGTTGCTCTGGAGCATGTTTTTAAATTTCCACATGTGTGAACTTTCCAAGATTTCTTCTGTTATTGATTTTGTTTCATATTGTTGTGGTTGGAAAAAATACCAGATATTATTTCAATGTCCTTGAATTTGTTAAGATTTGTTTTGTGGCTTAACATATGGTCTATCCTGGAGAATGTTCCATGCATGCTAGAGAAAAATGTATATTCTGCTGCTATTGCATGGAAAGCTCTATATACATCTGTTAGGTCCACTTGATCCGAAGTGCAGTTCAAGTCCAGCACTTACTTGTTGACCTTCTGTCTGGTCAATCTATTCATTGTTGAAAGTGGGATATTGAGGTCTCCTACTATTATTTTTTCACTATCTATTTCTTCCTTCATGTCCATAAATATTTGCTTTATATATTTAGGTGCTCCAATGTTGTGTGCATATGTATTCACAGTTGTTATGTCATTTTGATGAATTGATTCCTTTATCATTAAGTAATAACCATCTTTGTTTCTTTTAACAGTTTTTGACATGAAGTTTATTATTATTATTATTATTATTTATATAAGGATAGATGCCCCTCATCTCTTTAAGTTACTATTTCCATAATATATCTTCTTCCATCCCTTTATTTTCAGCCTATGTATGTCCTTAGAGCTAACATGGATCTCTTGTGGGCAGCACATAGTTGGATTTTGTTGCTTTTTTTAATCCATTCAGCTGCTCGATGTCTTTTGATTGGAAAGTTTAATCTGTTTACATACAAGATTATTATTGATAAGTAAGAACTTACTCCTGGCATTTTGTTAATTGTTTTCAGGCTGTATTGTACATCCTTTGTTCTTTTCTTCCTCTCTTATTGCCTACCTTTGTGATTTGGTGATTTTCCGTGGTGTTAAGTTTTGATTCTCCCTCTTATTTGTGTATCTGCTGTGGTTTTTTGCTTTGTGGTTACCATTGGGCTTACATAAAGCATCTTATAGCTATAATAGACTATTTTAAGCTGATAGCAAGTTGACTTCTGTCAAATACAAGTACTCTAGAATTTTAGCCTCCTCCCCCCAAATTTATATTTTTATTGTCACAATTTGCATCTTTTTATACTGTATATTAATCAAAAACTTATTGTAGCTCTAGTTTTTGATAATTTTGACTTTTAACCTTCATACTAGACATTTGAAGTATTTAGACATCACCATTAGAGTAATGGAATATTCTGAATTTGATTATGAATTTATCTCTACCAGTGAGTTTTAGAGTTTTATATGTTTTCATGATAGTAATTATTGTCCTTTTGTTTCTGGTTGAAACACTCCCTTTAGCATTTCTTGTAAGGCATGTCTAGTGGTGATGCATTCCTTCAGCTTTTGGTTGTCTGAGAAGGACTTTATTTCTCCTTTGTTTCTGAGCAATAGTTTTGCTGGATATAGTATTCTTGGCTGACAGTTTTTCTCTTCTAGCACTTTAAACAGATTGTCCCATTTTCTCCTGGCCCAAAAGGTTTCTGGTGAGAAATTCACTGGTAATCTAATAGGGACTCTCTTGTATGTTACTTGATGCTTTTCTCTTTCTGCTTTTGAAATTTTGTCTTTGTTTTTGACTCTCAACATGTTGATTATAACATGCCTCATTGAAGATTTCTTTGGATTGAACCTGTTTGGGGACCTTTGAGCTTCATGGATCTGGACTTTCATATCTTTCCCAAGACATAGAAAGTTTTCAGCAATTATTTTGTTAAATAAGCTTTCTATGATTCTCTTTGTTTATTCTCTTTTTAAACTCCTATAATGTGAATATTTGTTTGCTTAATGATGTCCCATAAGTCCTATAGTCTTTCTTCACTCTTTTTCATTTTGTTTTCTTTTTTGGTTTTTCCCTCAGACTATATTATTTCAAAAGGGCTATTTTCAAGTCCAGAAATTCATTCTTCTGCTTGATCTAGTCTGCTATTGAAGTTCTCAGTTGTATTTTTTGTTTCATTCATTGAGTTCTTCAGCTCTGAGATTTCTGTTTGGTTCTTTTCTATAATATTTATCTCTTCATACAATTTATCATTCAGATTATAAATTGTTTTCCTGATTTTACCAAATCATCTATCTGTATTCTCTTATATCTGGTTGAGTTTCCTTAAGATAATTATTTATTTCTTTGGGATCAGTTATAGAGAATTATTGTGCTCCTTTGGTAGTGTCATATTTCCTTGCCTTTTCATGTTTCTGGTATCCCTGCATTGATGTCTGTGTATCTGGTAGAACAGTCATCTTTTCCAGTTTTATGGAGTGGCTTTCATAGGGAAAGACGTTCACTTGCAGATGGGTACTAGGGTTTTGGTTGGACAGGGTGTGTTGACTCTTGTTCTGGGGTGGGCACAGAAGTATAGTTTCCATGCAGCTTCTTTACCTGTGATCAATGTCAACACACTCCCTAGTAGCTTGGGCACAGGGTGCAGAGATTTAGCTGTGACTCTGACCCTGGGGGTGAGGATGCAGCACTGGCATGGCTCTAGGGAGGAAGGAATGTTCCAGAAGCTGAGGCCCCAGGGAATAGGGCACAGCTGCAATTTGGGTCCCAGAGCCAACAAGGCACAGTGGCAAATTGGGCACTAGGAGAGGGGGTACCATGTAGTAGTGACCCTGGACCCTGGAGTGGTGGGACACAGCAGTGGCCCAGGCTCTGTGAGACTGGATACAGTGGCAGAAGAACACAGGAATAGTAGGGTGCAGCTGGTCTGGTCTCCTGGAGCAGGGAGCAGTGCAAAAATGGCTCCACTTTCTAGGCAGGCAGGGTACGTCAGCAGCTCAGATTCTGGAGGTCTGGTCTAGATCCAGGGAGGCAGAGTGCTGTAGCTATTTGGCTCAAAGTCAGGTACTGGGGTCACAGCTCCTTCCCTGGGCTGATTCCTGGGAAGCAGGGCACCAGGTTGTTCAGGCTTTTAGGGCATGGCTGATGTGCTGGGCCTAGCCTTTGAGTAGCCAGGGGCAGGGTACAACAACTGGAATGGGGGAGATGCAGTGCCTCCAAGCCAGCTTGTTCCTGGAGGGTAGGGAGCTGTTAGCTCAGCTGGAGAATTGTGCACTACTGAGTGTGAGCATGGTGCAATGATGGCAGAGCCTCAGGGATAAGGTATGCAGTGGATACTTGCCCCCAGACTGGGACACATTTTAACAGTGGTTTTGGTTTCAAGATGGCACAGCACAGTAGCAGCCTGGGCCATGAAGTGTGGCACACAATGTGGGCTACTTCTCTGGAGTGGTGCAGCCATGTGAACTCTGGGCAGCTTCCTAAAGCTGGGTTCAGGGCCAGTGAAGACTGGAGGATTCTCCAGCAGCAAAGAATGCAGGCATCTGCAGAGGTGATGGGGGCTTACGGAGGCTCCTGCTTACATTTTCCTTGCAGGGAGAAGTCCCTCCTGATTCTGAGCTTATCTTGACTGGGATTGTGGGGTGGTGGAGGCAATGTGCTTCCTTTTCTTCTCTATGCAGCCATCTGGAGTTTCTGTGCTCCACAGGATTTCTGCTTGTCCCTAGCTGTACTCTAGCACCCTGCTTTAGTTACTCTGGCCAAAATGTAGTTGTTTATTTGCTGTTTTGGTTTTTTTTTTGTTTTTTTTGTTTTTTTTTTTTGCATGGGTGCAGGCAGGGGAACAGTTGGAACCTTCAGCCAGCCATCTTGCTGGCATAATTGTATGAACAAGGTATCAAGGAAAACCAGATGAGTCAGGGTGTGAAGAGGACCCAAGATAGCTAAAAACTGCCCAATAGCTGAGATTCTGTTCAGTCCCCAAATCTTAAACACCTCAAAGATTAATTGTGCCAATATTGTAATTACCACAGCTGATGCAAGTGTTACGGCCATCAGCACCCATTTATTGCTTTGCACAGAGCTCTGCTGAACTCTGTCTTGGTAATCCTTATCCCTCTCTGGAGGAAAGCTTCAAGATTCTACATCTTGTTATTTTTTTCTGAGACTAGTGACACATTAATTGTCATTGAAATGTTTGACACAACCTCCTTCAAATACTTTACAACAAAGTTGTAAATATATCCAAGCTGCTGTAAGATTTGCGAATGGGTACAGAAAGCAAATGTTAATGTTTATGCAATGGGTTAAGGCTAAACTTTAGTTTATTTTACTGTCAAACATGTGGTGCGGAGTCTAACGTGATGTGTAGAGGAGAATCTCTTCATTTCCCCCAATTGTTTGACTTCTGGAGCTTCTTGTCCAGATGTGTATGTACAAGGTTGTCTTTAAGAAAACCAAAAATCCAGTGTTATAGCAGTCCTGTTACAGTGACCATAAAATAATAAGACAGAACACAGCCCTGGATTTCAGAGAATAAAGTATAAATAGAAGAAATGCTGAAAAGATGTATTAAATTCATTTTACACATTTACATTGGATATTTCATTCAAGTATTTTGAAGCTTCTGCTTTCCTCAGTTATATATATAAAGAAAACATTTTAAAATTAACCATCTTCCCTTTCCTTACTTGCTGGATAATACGCACTTGATTCTTTTCCATGTGAAACTAGAAATGCTGGTGAAGAAAGAATGGTTTTCAAAGTATGATCCCTTGGATCAGCATGTAAGTTCCTGGGCCTCACCCCAGACTTACTGAAGCAGAAACTCTGGAGGTGGGGTCCAGCAGGTTGGGTTTTAAGGGTCCTCCGGGTGATTTTGTTGCAATGCTCAAGTTTAAGAGCTGCTGGCATAGAGTGTTTGAGATGAAATCTTTTCATTTTATAGTTGAGGAGTTCACAGGGAGAGAATAAAAACTGAAGGAGACTGGTATGTGAAGTGTCTTCAGAAAGCTCATGGAAAGATTCATATTATCTTTTAATTGTATTTTTTCCCACAGACTTTTTAATGTACCCTTGTATAAAGCACTGTTGATTTAATTGAATGAAATTAAGGTGGTTTATGGTTGACAACTGAGAAACTCTGCCTGGGTCCCCTCTTCTACCCCACCTTCTCAGTTCAGGTATTTCAGAGGACCAAAGGTCTCCATGAGACTTCTGCCTTAAGAGCTTGGGCAGCACAGAGGTGTGAGCTCCAGTAAAGGCTTAACAAAATCCCCAGCACTTCAAAACCTTAGCTCCTGAGGCCATGGATAGGCTCTATTTGGGGTGTCCAGTACCTCTCCCCTGTCCTTGCATGTGCAGTCCTTCTGTCTGGAATTACCTTTCTCATCTGCAAATTTCTACTCACCCTTTAAGTCTCAACTCCAGAATCATCTGCTCTGTGAACACTTTGCCCAAGTGAAGAGAGGTGCTCACTCTCTGTGTTCCTCAGCATCTTGTATAGATTTCTATATTATTTTGCTCATTACATAATATTGCAACTTATCTATCTCTCTCTCCACTAGACTACAAGTTCTCTGAGGAAAAGAACGGTTTTTTAAATTTCTTTCTAGTGCCTGACATACTTTTTGTCAAACAGTAAACAATCAATTGAAATGTTGTGAGAGTGCTGCAATGCCTATTCCTGTCTCTCTCTCTTTTTGCTGAACATATGAGAGTAAGTTGCTGACATTAAGGCCTTTCACCCCATAATACGTTAGTGTGTATTTCTTAATAAGAAGGACATTGTCTTACATGATGGCAACACAATGATCAAAGTTGGGAAATTTAACATTAATACAGTACTGTTATATAGTATTCAGTTCATATTAAAAATTTACCTATTGGGCTGGCCCGGTGGCGCACTGCTACAGTGCGCTGCTTGGGAAGCGTGGTGGCGCTCCCGCCGAGGGTTCGGATCCCACATACAGACCGGCCGCTCACTGGCTGAGCGAGTTGCAGGAGCAACACCAAGGGTTGCGATCCTGTTGCCGGTCCTGGTCCGGTACGGGCGCGACACTGAGGGTTGCGATCCGTTGCCGGTCACGAAAAAAAAAAAAAAAAAAAAAAAAAAAAAAAAAAAAAAAATTTACCTATTGTCTCACATTGTCCTTTATAGCATTTTTTCCCCCAATCTAGGATCATGAATTGCCTTGATTTGTCATGTCTCTTTAGACTCCTTTAATCTAAATTACTTCCTTTGCTCCTCTTTGTCTTTCATGACATCAATATTTTTGAGGAGCACAAGCCAGTCATTTTTTAGGCTGCTCCTGAATTTTGGTTTATATGATTGTTTCCTCATTATTAGATTTAGGTCATGGATTTTGAGGAGAAACACTACATAAGTGATGTTGAGTTTTCTTACGTGTAACATTGGGGGTACATGATGTTGGTTTATCCTATTATTATTGATGTTAATTTTGATCACTTGGTTAAGTCATCTCCACCAAGTTTCTCTATTGTAAGGATACTTTTTTGCCCTTTGTAATTTATGAGTAGTTTTTCAGGAGATACTTCAAGACTGTGTTAATATCCTCTTCCCCAACAAACTTTACCCTATTGTTTCAGCATCCTTTGATGATTCTTTTTGGAAAAATTGTATCGGCTGGTTGCAAAGTAATTTTTTAGAATGAACAAATGAATCTCAAAAAATAGATTGTTCTAGTGAGTTAACTATTTGACAACATACTTTGAGAGAAATATTTCTCTACCCCCAAACTACTAGTTATTTCTAGAAAGAATCGGTATTCTATGTTATCTCTGCTTAATCACAATTTATTTAATGGCTTTTTTTCTTGCCTCCACAGTAAGCACTACACATTCAAATGCAAACCTCCTTCAGCAGCTTAAATCAGATATAAACATCTCCTGGAAGTGGTATATATAATGTAGATATTAAGTCTCTAGTCTACAGATGTTTACCTCTTCATCGATAGAACACATACATACACAGCTGTAAAATGTTTATGAACTTTTGACTTTTCCACTAGATTTCCATAAACATTTCTAGTGATTTATTTATGATTAGCTAAAAATACTTCTCATTTTTTATGACTGATTGCATTAATAGTGATAAGTAGGTCATAGTGGAATATGAAAACAGATATCTTTCTTGAAAGTTTTATTTTTCATCTAACTTTATTAACCCAAGTATTTCAAAAACTGAAGTGTAGTATTTTATTGCAATAATATTAATGATGACGATGATGCATGAATCTATTTTGGATCATTCTTCTTGGCACTTTCAAAGTCTCAAGCTCTTTACCCTCATACAGTCCTTAATCCACTAGAACAATCTTTACTTTAAGATTTATGAATTTATTTATTTAATATTAGGTGAAAGTTTCCTGGGGGTAGGATATTTAAAGCCTTAAAGTACCTTCCCTTGAGTTATAAGCTTCCTGGAGGAGGCATTAGTGGCAGGTTGATATAGAAACTGAGGAATAGAGAAATCCAGTTATATCCCATCTATTTATTGGAAAAACACAGGGCCAATGCTCTACAGAATGTTTGTAATATAGTGGTCAATCTAGTAGGTGTCTCAAATCATCAGTAAGCCCTCTAGAGTCATTACATAAACCCTGAAAGGTGAAATGGCTTGCTCAAGCCTGCAGAGCAAATGGCTATGCTAAAACCAGAATCAAGACCTTTGAGCTTCATTTGAAGTCAAGAGTCACTCTTAAGGAGTAAACGGAGTGTAAACAGTAGGTACTATTATTGCCCCCATTTTATAAATGGGGAAACTGAGGTGCAGAAAGGTCAAGCAATTTGCCTAAGATCCCCTATTAATTAGATCTGAGATTCAAACCCAGACGGTCTATCTCCAAGAGTCCTTGCTCTTAATCCCACGGCACTCTGCTGAAGATGACTTTGAGATTGGCTGGCTAAAGATGTGAAGGTAAGATGTTCCCTGTTCCACTTGGAACCTCTCATTCAATGGGATTACTACGTTGTTCTTATTTTTAAACTGATGGACTTTCTTAGAGTCAAAAAATAAAAATGAAATTGACAGCAGATAATTTTCGTGGAAATAAAAATTTCCATGGATTCAAGTTTAGGGGAGAAAAGTCTGATGTTCTGCTTCTTCCAGGAATGTATAAAATACTTTCAAGCTAGGATGATTTTTATCAGGCAGATGTGCTTCTGGGATATTTGCATATTTCTGCATGCCACAAATATTTATTGTCAACCAACTCTTGTATAAAAATACAAGCAAAATCATCCAGAAATGTTTATGTTCTACTAAATAAATTCAGTGTGTGAAACAGAAGTTCTACCCCATGTTCTATATGTTTTCTCTTTTTACAGCTGTATTTGGACTACTTTAAACAGGAAAGTCTAAGATGTGCATTCTGGGTGTTTACAAAATTCTTCCTGAGTTGGGTCAACAAGACCATTTTCCTTGTACAATTGAAACAATGTGGCAACATGTGCTTTAATTTTACAGAGCTTCTGTTGGTCTGGGGAAAGATATAGATAAAGATAAAGTTTTTAAAAATATGACTTTATTGAGGTATAATTTATGTATAATATGGTGCAACCATTTTAAGTGTACGAAGACATACATTTTAAATACAAGATTTTCTTCTCTCTCGAGGTGTACATCTAGAATGGAGACTTTGAAGGTGTTTTGCTGGATCATCCTCCTTGCAGCTAGTTTTGGCTTCATCAAGTCACAAAGGAGGGTAATCCATGGGATTCTTTAAGCCAAAACCGATTACCTTGCAAGGAACCTAGTGGTGGAGATGATCTTAGAAGAAAATATTATAGGAGCTTCATAATTGACAAAAGGGAATCAACTCCTTGTAGGAGAATTTAATCAGAATCTGGAAGCTTTGAGTGAATGGTGGGCACTTTCTTTCGTTTTTTTTTCTCCAATGCTTAACCCCAAAGAACAAAACATATATATTAAAAAGTACTATACGTCTGAATGTATTATCAGGCTCTCAAAAGCTTTTGTAAACAGGGTTCTGTTCTGCATTCAGCTTCGTCTCTTTGGCAGAGCTGTTCCGAAGGGTAATTGTCATCACAAGATGGATCACTTCAAGTCATAGTGAATACAAGTGAAACCCTATGCAATATTTGTAGTCATTTTTTATTTTTATTTTTTTTTTGTCTTTTTCCGTGTCCGGCAACGGATCGCAACCCTCAGTGTCGCCCCCGCACCGTACCGGGACCGGCAACGGGATCGCAACCCTCGGTGCATCTCCTGCGCCTCGCTCAGCCAGTGAGCGGGAACCGGTCTGTATGTGGGATCCGACCCCTCGGACGGGAGCGCCGCCGCGCTTCCCAAGCGTTGCACTATCGCAGTGCGCCACAGGGCCGGCCCTGTAGTCATTTTTATAGATTGTTGCAACTCTTCAAGATAAAAGTTTCTTCAAGAGAAGATTGTTTGAGTAGCCTGAAGACCCACTGAGACAAAAGAAGTTTAAATATTCAAATATAATCACACAGATTATCATTTGTTAGGAAAAACATGAAGCTCTCTAAATTTTCCTGCTGGCTCCCGCTCCCCTCACTTGTGAACAGAAGCTGTGATAGTCTTTTCATGTTTCAAACACCTTCTAAAACTACAAAGAATTAGTGGAAGGCTTAAGAAAGTGACAGTGTATGAAAATGTGATATATCTCTCAAGTTGCACATGAAGGAATCAATACTTACTTGCCTGAAAGATATTCTATAGGTGTGAAGTTTCTTCTGATTGGAAAGACCAGGGAAATGTCACTGTGTTTAATCGCTCCTGAAAGAGATGTTAAGGAGACAAACCAGGCATCCAGTCCTGGACCAGTCACTGAATCCTCTCTTCACAATAGGATTGCATGTTGGAGGGCCAAAGGAAAATAAAGCTTAAAGGACCTGAAGCTCATTTATTTTTTGCCTTGATCAGGCTCTACCTGGCTATAAGACTAAAGTTAGGCAAATTTCTGAGAGGTGGGACCCAGGACCCCAGAAGTGACAAGTGTATTCAGTGTTCCCAGATTATACCAACCTCCTCTAGCCCTTCTCTGTCTAAACTCTCTCTTGGTCTTTGCCATTCTTTAATATGAATTTTCAATTTAATCTTTATGGCACTTCAAGGCATGGACTGAGTATCAGGAGTCCTGGGTTCTAATTGTGGCTCTTTGAATGGATTTACATGAGTTACTTTGTGTTTCCAGGTCTTATTTTCCTTTTCTGTGAGATGGACAAATTGGATTCCTTATTCTATAATTGTGCTGTCCAATACAGTGGCCACTAGCCACATGTGACTGTTTAATTAAAATAAATTAAAATTCAGTAAAATGTAAAACTCAGTTTCTCAGTCATGCTAGGGACATTTCAAGTTTTCAATTGTCACATGACCTAGCAGCTACCATATTTCATTGCATAGTCTCATAGGATTATTTCTGGCTCAAAAAATTTTGATTCCTTTATTTGTTTCATTAATGTTTAAGATTTCCATCCTTGGAAGTGCTGTCTCCTCCCTTCCACCATTGTTCCTCTTTTCCTCTATTTCTTTCTTCCTTAGATATTTTTTGTGTGTCTGCTCTATGCTAGATGCTTCCATGGTGAACAAACATACAAAAGATATGGTCATCTGTTCTCATGGAGCTCAGAGTCTAGTTTGGAAAACTGCCATTAATTAAACAAGCACACTAATGAATGTTGCATTACAAACCAAGATGAAAAAACACAATTCTGTGGGAATTTACCCACCTCCCACCCCCCAAAAAAGAAAGGGAAACTTTGAGGGAACAGCATGTTAAAGCCTGGTGGCAAGTGGAGTTGGAGACACTGGGATAGGAAACCTGGAACATGGAGCAAGATGGACAGGGCAGAGGTGAGGCTTCAGGGACAGTGCAGAGCCAGCCCAGGTACAGGGCAGAGGCGAGGCTTCAGGGACAGTGCATGGCCAGCCCAGGTGGACAGGGCAGAGGCGAGGCTTCAGGGACAGTGCACGGCCAGCCCAGGTGGACAGAGCAGAGGTGAGGCTTCACAGGTAGTGCAGGACGAACCTAGGTAGACAGGGCAGAGGTGAGGCTTTGGGGACAGTGCAGGACCAGCCCAGGTCAGTATTTAATCCTTCTGGCATAAAACCAAGTGCAAGATAGGTTTAACCAGTGTGGGATAATTACCCTTTGTTTTTTCAGCTACTTTAAACTAAAACCATCTTTAGCCGGTTTCTGCTTTTGTTTCTCCTCTCATCACTATTCACGTTCTCCCTCCACCATCACAGATAATCAAATTGGAGGTGTGGGTTGGGGGAAGAAATTATGATTATGGTGGTTGCTGAGAAATAGATCAAGCACAATCATCTCTTCTTTTTCTTTACAAAGCACTGTGCTTAGTCCACATTGTGCTTCTTGCCACAGAAAGAAAAGTTTGAGTTGGAAGAGACCAGGTCATCTGGTAAATTCAGTCTGAGAACCAGTGGGATTAGAGATTTGCTGAAGTCCTTCTGCATCTTGTGTCTAATCCCTTCCATGCTGAAAGCCAAGCTGGGCCCAGGTGGGTACCAGCAGGTCTGGCCACTATAAAGATTGTGGTTAACAGGACTAGAGCTGGGTTTGGGAAGAAGTAGCTGTACAGTGCAGCCTTCAGTTCAGGGA
Organism: Galeopterus variegatus; assembly: GCF_000696425.1. Lineage (NCBI taxonomy): Eukaryota > Metazoa > Chordata > Mammalia > Dermoptera > Cynocephalidae > Galeopterus > Galeopterus variegatus. The sequence goes on from NW_007726736.1 coordinate 380,067, forward strand.
GCCAAAGGGCAAATGTAAGCCACACCCGTGGGAATGACAAGTATCAAACTAGAAAGGGCTGATGGTGGCCAGAGACTGCAGAGGTCAAAGCTGGAAGCTGTCATCTTAGGTGTGGTTCCCTGGAAGCAGAGTCTGGGACTGGGATTTGTGAGCATGTGTTATTCAGAGGGAGTGCTCTTTAGGACAAATCTGTAAGGGTGTGAGAGAAGTGGGATGGAGTAGGAGGAGAAGCAAAGCAAGGCTGTAGCTGCAGGTAAAATTGAGCCTTGGCTTGAGTCATGGGTGGTGATGGAGCTCAGATAGCACCATATAGTTATTTCACATAAGGCAAGGGGGCCAGGCGTCTGTGCTTCCATGTCCATCAGACATTGGCCAGCCAGGGTGGTGGTGGTGTAACCTCCCAGAGGCGTCCAGATGAGACCACCCCCTTCAGCCAAGGGCAGATCTCTGGAGAAAGACACAGACATGAGCAGTTAGCTGTATCACTTGAAGCAGCTGGGGGTAGGTGTGCCAGCAGTAAAGGAGATCTAGGTGGGTACCAACAGCATCCACCACTGGTAGAAAGCCAGGTTCTTTTGCTTTTGCTTTTTGGTGGCTGGCTGGTATGGAGATCTGAACACTTGACTAGAAGCTGGGTTCTTTTAATAAGTTCAGGGGATGAGTGGAGAGCCAAGATGAGGGTGGAATTGAAAGGTCAACTGTTTGTTAGAGTGGTGCAAAGGGTGGCAGGTGAGCAGAGCAGACAGTAGCCATGAGGCAGCAGAGGAACACGACGGTGTGCCTGGGCTGCATGCGTTTGGCGACTATCAGAGAGCTGTGCGGGTAGATCTGTAGGGTGCAGAGGCAATGAATTGGGAGACATGGATTTCCAGCCAGTAGCTGTCAATTTTGTAATGTTTTATCTTAAAGTGACTCTCTTTCCCAGTCTGCAGGGAGGCCTCTGTGGGAGATGTCGTGTTTCTGGTGGACACCAGCGTCAGCCCCCAACATGCCTGCAGTGTGCGCACCTCCCTGCACATCCTGGTAAACAGCTTCAACGTCAGCAGAGAGACCATCTGTGTGGGTCTGGCCCAGTACAGCGATGCGCCCCATTCAGAGTGCCTGCTTTCCGCCTGTGACCACAAGGGTGATGTGCTGAGATATGTTCAGCGGTTTCAATTTAAGCCTGGGGGCAACAAGATGGGCCAGGCTCTGTAGTTCTTTCTAGATCACCACTTCCAGCAGACAGCGGGGAGCCAGGCAAGCCGAGGGGCGCCTCAGTTTGCCTTGGTGATCAACAGTGGCCCAGCCGAGGACCATGTCCATGAACCTGTGGAGGCATTTAGGGTGTCAGGCATACTGCTTTATGCTGTTGGCACCAGAGATGCAGTTTGGCAAAGCTCAGGGAGATTGTGAGTAGTCCCAAGGAGAGGTTCGCCTTCGCTTTCTTTGTTTCCAGCTTCTCTGGTCTGAGCAGTCTCCCCTGGAAGCTGTGGCAGGAGCTCTGTGATACTTTGGCAAAGTCAGCTCAACCTGCTGACCAGTCTCTCCAGGTACAAAGGCCTCTCCCTTCTTATTCCTGATCTGCAAGTCACAGAACTCCGAGCTTTATCTCTATTTCATCCCTCCCACCATCCTTCTTCTTTTCCATATGTGTGCAGGTTTAATTTTGAAATTAAAATTTCACTAAACCATCTTTACTCTGTGCTCCTCTTCAACCGTTGACCAAAAACTTATCAGCTCTTTTTATAAGTGTGGATGGCCTTAGGCTGGTTCCATACACTAATGGAGTATGAGTCCGTTTTGGACGGAAGGACTATTTGCTCCTAGAATGATATCATTATTCCTAGATTAACTTAGTCGTATTGCCTGGATGGAGAGCAGAGGAGGGGAGAGGAGCTGTACATCCCCTAGGAAATTTGTTTCTTTTACTGCCAGCATGTTGGTATAATGTACTGGTACAGAGGATGAATTTAGGGAAAAGAAAGATCTGGGTTCAAATCCCAGTTCTCCACTTTCTAACCTTGTCACCTTGAACATGACATGTTACCTCTTTGAATCTACATTTTCTTCTGAGTATAATAGTACCTGCCTCAGAGAGTTGTTGAAAGCATCAAACAAAATTGTGCAAGTAAAGTGTTTGGCAGAGCGCCTAGCCAACCAGAAGTGCCATAAGCATTACCTGTTAGGACATGTCATTACCTGTGATGATGATACCCCATCATCAGCCTTGTACTTCTTTTGGTGGTGATGCATAAACTGGTGAAAAATCTAAACAAATTAATTGTAAATTTCCATAGTAAAGCACACAGCCTTGAGCAGAGAAGGAAAAGGTTCCTTGTGGCCTCCACGAAAACCCACAAGTGAATAGAGGCTTCATTGCTTATTCATTATTTTGTATTTCTATATGGGATAGGTGAATTGGAAAAAACACTAAAATGTTTTATCCATTGATATAGCAGGTGGTAGTATTGCATTTGTATGGCCAAATAAATATTCTCTGCCTTACTTTTGTGTAGCACTTCAAGGTTTACAAAGAGGTTTTATATACATAATAGTAGCAACTACAATTTGCTTGGGGCTATATATTTTCAAAACTTGTTTGCATTGCTTATCTGACTGATCCATCATCTCAACTATGTTATATACATAGGGTAATTCATATTACTATTTGTATTTTTCAGGAAAATACAAATTTGTATTTTGAAAAAAAAATTTGTATTTTGAAGAAACTGAGGCCAAAGTTACCACAAGTGGATGGCAGAGCTAGGGACTTGACCCCAGGTGTTTTAGAACAGGCCCATTGCACTAGAGCAGGTGTGTTAGGTTGTGTTCCCCAGAAGCAGAGCCTGGGACAAGGATTTGGATACATGTGATTTGTTAAGGAAGAGCTCCCGGGAGTGATCAGTAAGGATGTGGGGTATATAGGAAGAGAAGTCGAGGAATGTTAAGGAAGGGTGTGATCTCAAACAAAAGTCCACAAAGAGTACTTTTAGCCTGATACTGCAGGGGAACTCAGAGTTGTCTTGACCCTGAATCTGAGTCAAGTCAGCACCTGGGCTTTTATATATTGTGTGCAAAGCAGCTACAGTACCTGGAGGGAAGTCTTCCAAAGAGCAGTGCACAGAAATGGTAAAAAGGAATCCAAAGGGCTTCGTCGGAGCACTGATACTGTCTACTAGAATAGATTATCTTGTTTTATCCTCAAAACAACCCTGTGATAGTAAGAGGGCTGGTGTAAAGATTTCAGTGCTACAGAAAAGAAAATTAAGTCTCAAGGAAGGGAGTGATAAATAAGTCACAGGGCTACTAACTACAGAGCTGCAATGAGACACACCAAAGAATATGGGCCATATTCCAGCTTTCTGACCAGTACACCAACAGATTTCTTTATCAAAACATGGGAGGCTGATGGCTTATTCCAATTGGAAAGAGGACAGTACCTTTCTCAGCATGCTGCTACATTTACAGAAGTGTTTTTTTTCTTAAAGAGATTTGAAAGACTGTCCAAGTGTATTTCAAGGTTGGCAGTATCAGTAGAGCAGATCTGAAGCCTCGGAATATGATTAAATAGAGAAAAGGGAAGGCACAGGGGGATGTCACTTCTTTGAGCACACTGTCATTTAGGATGAGGACTGCTGAGTATAGGCTGCCTGTGGTTACCCCTCCTTTCTTTTTTTTTTTACTGACCAGCAACGGGATTGCAACCCTCGGTGTTGCACCCACACCTCGCTCAACCAGTGAGCGGGAACCGGTCTCCACATGGGATCCGAACCCTCGGCGGGAGCGCCGCCACGCTCCCAAGCGGCGCACTCTCCAGTGCGCCACCGGGCCGGCCCTACCCTTCCTTTCTGTATACCATTTGGCTCCATTGATTCTAAGCATTTTGAGAGAAGACTCAGTGACTCCATCCTTTTTGTCCTCTCCGCTCAGCCAGTGAGCGGGAACCGGTCTCCACATGGGATCCGAACCCTCGGCGGGAGCGCCGCCACGCTCCCAAGCGGCGCACTCTCCAGTGCGCCACCGGGCCGGCCCTACCCTTCCTTTCTGTATACCATTTGGCTCCATTGATTCTAAGCATTTTGAGAGAAGACTCAGTGACTCCATCCTTTTTGTCCTCTCCCTTGCAGCTTGCAGAGAAGCAGCCCTGGCAGACATTGTGTTCCTAGTGGACAGCTCAACCAGCACTGGACCTCAGAACTTCCAGAAAGTCAAGAACTTCCTTTACTCCATTGTCTTGGGGCTTGACATCAAGCAGTGATCAGGTCCAAGTGGGACTTTCCCAATATAATGAAAACATCTACCCAGCCTTTCAAATGGACCAGTACCCTCTGAAGAGTGTGGTCTTGGAGGAGATGCAGAATCCGCCCTACTGCATGGGAGGCACAAACACAGGGAGTGCCCTGGAGTTTATCAGGACCAACTACTTGACTGAGGCAGCTGGCAGCAGGGCCAAGGACAGGGTTCCTCAGATATTTATCCTGGGGAGTCAAATGATGAAGCCTGAGAGGCAGCTGACTGAATGCAAGAAGATGGGGTTGTTGTGTATGTGGTAGGTGTCAATGTCCAGGATGTCCAGGAGTAGCGAAAAATAGCCAGGGAGCCATTTGAGAAGTTTCTCTTCAACACTGAAAACTTCAGTATCCTACTCTGTGCTTGGCAGTGGGAGGTGGTAAGATAAAAGGTAAGAAGCTGGGTCAAAACCCACCATTCTAACCGTGCCACGTCACTACAGTATCAGCCAGCATACCTGGGTACATAGTAGGAGGGCAGGAGAAGGAATGTCCACCATCACTGGAGAAGCTGGGGAGACTTCCTAGAGGAAGGGACAACTGAGCTCTCCCTTCCAACAACTGGGGGTTGAAGGACAGATGGAGTACTCATGGGTAGAAAAGAAGGAAAGGTACACCCTATCACATAGTTCAGAGAAAACAGCATGGGTTTTGAAAGCAACCTATTTTTTTTTATCCTGCTTTTGCCACTGTCTAGTTATGTGACCATGGACAAGCAGCTTCATTTCATTACTTCAATCTTCTTATCAGCACGATGAAGGTAATACTTTCTGCGTAGAATGATTTATGAGGATTAAATCCCATAAAGTGTATGCTATGGTTTGAATGTGTCCCCCAGGAGTTTATGTATTGGAAACTTAATTGCCAGTGTAACAGCACTGTATTAGTTTATTTCTGTTGCTTATAACAGAAATGCCTGAAACCGAGTAATTTATAAAGAAACAGTATTCATCACTTATGGTTTCAGAGGCTGGGAAGTCCAAAGTCCAGGGAGCACATCTGGTGAAGGCCTGTTAGTGGTGACAGTGATGCAAGGGTCTCACATGACAGAGAGAGTAACCTCACATGCTCTGCTTCTAAAGCTCTCAGAACCACGCCCATGAGCACCACTAAACCATCAACTTATTAATCTATTTACTAGGATATGGTCCTAACAATCCAATCACCTCTTCAAGGCCCCACCTTTCAATTACCATGATAGGATTTCCCAGCCTACTAACACTATCAACGTGGGGTTAGGTTTCTAATACATGGACTTTGGGGGACACAGTCCAATCCAAGGCAAGCATTAAGAAGTGGGGCCTGTAAGAGGTGATTGGGTCATGAAGACAGAGCTCTCATCAGTAGATTAACACAGTTATTGTTTTCGTGGGAGTGAGTGAGTTCTTGCAGGGGTGAATTTTTGCAAGAGTGAGTGAGTCTCGTAAGAAGCAGTTGTTGTAAAAGTGAGCTCGGCTCCTTCCACTTTTCTGCTGTCTTATGACATGGTGCAAAAGCCTTGCCAGAAGCTGCTGCCACCGAACTTCCCAGCCTCCAGAACCAAGAGCCAAATAAACTTCTTTTCTTTATAAATTTCCCAGTCTGTTATAGCAACAGAAAACAGACTAAGACAGTGTATGAAAAGTTCTAGCACAAAGTAACTGCTCAGTAATGGTTAACCTCCCTTGCTTCCTCCATTGGTTGAAGAAGAATAATTGAAAGGTACTTTAGTCAAAAGCAGACAATAAAGGCAGCAGACAGTAAGAGGGGAGCACTTTGTGATAGAGTCCACACTGAGGAGGGGGAAGTACAGCTTGTATAGTGTTGTGTGAATACGGTACCTCTCCTTCTAGCATTGCTTCCACAAAATCATCCCTGTAATCAATTTTCATGAGAGCTTGATTTGTTTTTCTTTCTCCTCTGTGTCTCTTTCTCTAACACCCCCCCCCCATCTTTATTTGCAAATTCACCAAGGCCTATGCAGACATGGTCTTTCTTGCAAACACCTCTCAGGATGCATCATGGGCCAGTTTCCGGTGGATCCAGAATTTCATCTCCAGGGTGGTTGGCATGCTGGAGGTTGGCAGGTACCATTTGGGGTTGGCTCAGTATGATGATCCCCACACTGAGATTTTGCTCAATACCTACAAGACCCAGATTGAGATGATTATGTACATCCATGAGCACTTTGTGCTCCAGGGTGGCTCCAGGAGAACAGGCCAAGCTCTGCAGCACCTGCATCAGACCTTCTTCCAAGAGGCAGCAGGAAGCCAGTTTCTCCAGGGCATCCCCCAGTATTCCGTGGTCATCATCTCAGGCAAATCTGAGGGACATCTCTGCCAGGGATGCTGCACAGAGACAGAGGGAGAAAGGTGTGAAAGTCATGTCTGTGGGTGTGCAGAACTTTGACAGGAGTGAACTAGAGGGGATGGGGTCCTCAGGCCTCATATATGAGATGCAAGAAGAAGATTGAGCCAGACATAATACAGGACATGAGCATGGTGATCCAGGGGACTGGACAGCTGGAGTTCAGGACTGAGTCCTCGAAGGTCGTTGTACTAAGTAAGGTTTGATTCGTAGGATATGTGAGCCACCAGGAGGTCTCAGCTTGAGAGGGAAGTCTGAGAAAAGAGCAGAGAAGGGGGGCATTCTGGATTCCTTAGTCCTGGGGCACTAGCACCCATGGATAGGGAAGAGGAGGAGGCATGGGGATGCCTCAGGCATACACCTTGTATTATTTAACTATGGTCACAAGGAAGCTGCATAACAAACTCTCTGAAAAGTTGGTGGCTGAAAAAAATCATTTATTCTCATAGATCTGCTGAGGGTCAGCTGATCTTGACTGGGCTTATTTGAAGATTTAGGATTTGGCTTGGGGTTTGGGTGGTCCAGGTCTGGCTCTGTTCCATGCATCTCTCACATATCTTCCTCCAGTGGTCATCAGGCTAGTCTGGGCATATCCTTCCCATGGTAACTGCAAAAGTGTAAGAGAGAAATTCAATTGTGTGAGCACTTTTCAGAATTCTGCTGCATCATCTGCCAATGTTCCATTGGCCAAACAAGTCATATGGCTATGTCAACATCAGCAGAATAGGAAATTATATTCTTCCCATGGAAATGAGAGGTAGGGAGTGAATATTTCTGAATGATAAGTCAAACTACCATATGGCTTTTCCAGGAGAAGGAACACTCAGGCTTCTCCCTAGAGATTAACTAAAGTCCCTTCTTAGGTTGGAATTCCACATGCTCAAGGGAGATAATATTGGCATTTTGAGTAGGACAATTCATAGTGTAGGATTGTCCTGTGCATTGTCAGAGGTTTAACATTCCTGGTTCTTGCCAGTAGCATCCCTGAGTTATTACGAAAATCCAAAACTACCCCATATATTTCCAAAATGTCCTCTGAAGATGGGTACCACTGTTGGTTGAGAACCACTGAGCCTCATCTCCTGCTAAGTCTTTTTATACATTCTATTCACAGCTCCTCATTCTATTGAACTACTCCCCATTTGCTGTATACAGATCGTGCTTTCCCCCCTCTGTCTCTACCCTTGAACACACTATACTATCAGCCTGGAATGCCCAGAGTCAAAATTTACCTTTCAGTTCTTTTTATCCTCTTGGTGAAGCATCCCTTGTTTCCTACAACTAGAAGTGATTGATCTCTCCTCTTGGAATTGTCCCAGCTCTGCCCCACACCTCTCAACATCTAGAGCTTGGAGGTCCTTGCAATTTTATGGGCAGAAAAGACAAACATATGAGACAAGAGGAGTAAAATTCAAGCAGAGGTAATAGGGAACTAAGAAACGCCTTATGGACACTACTTTAAGTAGAAATCGGGCTAAAGAAGGGAATTCTAGAGAACATGACATGGAAGGAATTACGCTGATCCCTTAATAATGAGTATTATCCTAATATGTAGGGAGAGGGGAGGAAGGCACTCCTGGCAAGGGGAACAGCCAGGTCAGGTAAGGGTGTAGAAATGGAAATGGGCTGGGTAAATGTAGAAGAAAGTAAAAAAGGGGGAGAAAAAAAAAAAGAACCAATTGGGATTGGGGAGGGGTTTAGAAGTAGTGACGGATGAGATTGGATTAGGTAGGATGAACCCTAATTAGGGGGCTCCCAAAGGCAGTGGAAGTAGCCGGAGGCTTTTAAGCCAAAAAAAAAAAAAAAAAAAAATAACGTGACTAAAGGAAGCCTTCAATGGCCAGGCTGGACTCAAGATGGTGCCTTAGACTCAGAGGACTTTAAGGCTGAGCTGTCATCTGGCCACATAAGGAGGATGTCTGGGCCCAGCCCACGGGTGGCTCTGGTAATGAGAAAGGGGATGAATCCTAAGTCCTGGAGGCAACTTGAAAGGAGAGTAACAGCATTTGGTACCAGCAGGTGAAGGAAAGAATAAGTCAAAGAGGTTTGGAGTTTCTAGAGAAGACTTGCCAAAATCAGGGACAACACCTTCTTTTGAAATCTGAGATTGAATTTTGATTCTTTATAAAAAAAAGCCACAGAAGAAATTTCAGGACACCAAAGGACCAAAGATTAGTCAAAAAGTTATTCTATTGCCCCTGTATTCTGTTCTCTACACCTTGTTTCACACTAATCAGTTATCTACACTCTGGCCTCGGCCTTCTGCACATGTGGTTTTCGCTCTCTGCTCAGGAGGTTTCTTTTTTCGTACATCAAAGCAGATCTGGACCTCACTGGTATATGGAATGTGGACCAGTGGGTTTCCCTATGCTAGGCAATGACTCAAATAGGAAGGGAGGTGTCTGGATTCCTCTTGGCAGGGAGTTTATGCTTTATTCCTTCATTTGAGGCAGGTTGAAGGGGAGGTGCTTTTATAGCAAAATGAAACAGCCAGCTAGCCTTGAACAAAGATTTTTCACAGGAATTTGGAACATTTCATGTTGCCTCTGTTGAAATGACATTTATCAGAGAAGGGTGCACAGATTAATAGTCACATTTTGTTAATCCTATCTTTTATTGAGAGAGAGGAAAAAAACCATTAAATCAAGGAGGTTTCAGGCCTATAAAAGAGAATTTAATTTCTAGTCTCTTGAAACTAGAAAAATGAAGGAAAAACTCACCCAGACTCAGATGCTTCTAACGGACTTCGATAAATTGAAAAGTGATTTTAAACCACTTTATTGTGGGTATTCATATATTTATATGTTTTGCAAGTGATATGAATACCCTTTCATGTGAGAAGTTTTGAAATAGGTATGAACCCTGTAATGTTCTTTGACCATCATGCCAAATAAAGGCTTCCACCAAATTCTAAAATGTATGAACATAAGTTAGTATATATACTGATGAAGTTTGGATGTGTTGTCCCCTCCAAAACTCATGTGGAAATTTGATCCCCAATGTGGCAGTATTGGAAACTGATTGAGTCATGGGGGCGGATCCCTCATGAATGGATTAATGCTCTCCCTCGGGGAGGGGGAATTAATGAGTGAGTTCTCGCTCTAATAGTTACCACGAGAGCTTGTTGCTTAAAAAGACCCTGGCACCTTCTCTCTCCCTCTTGCTTCCTCTCTCTTGCTTCCTCTCGCCATGTGATCTGCTTGTACCTGCCAGCTGCCTGCCACTTTCCGCCATGAGTAGAAGCAGCCTGAGGCCCATGCCAGATGCAGCTGTCCCAGAATTGTAAGCCAAATAAACCTCTGTTCTTTATAAATTACCCAGTCTCAGGTATTTCTGGTATAGCGACACAAAACAGACTAATACATATACTATTACAATTTGTAATCCTAAATATGTTATTGTAGTAAGTAAAATACATCAGAATGCAACTTTTATATGTAAGTGTTGTCTTTATTGCTGTGTTCTCATGCTAAAGTCCTTCTTTCTGTCTTTGTTTATAGCATGTTCAAATGCTATCCTGGCTGACTTAGTTTTCCTCATTGAGGATTTTAGCAGGGTTAGGCAAGCCAATTTCCAACAAGTTGTCAACTTTCTAAAAACCACTGTCAGCTCTCTAAGTATTCATCCTGATACTATGAGCATTGGCTTGGTCTTTTACGGTGAGGAAACACGGCTTAAATTTTCAATAGAGACATTTCAGAATCCAGTCAAAATCTTGGAATGTTTGGACAAATTAACCTACCGAGAAAGAAGAGGAAGGGCAAAGACTGGCTCTGCTTTGGATTTCCTAACGGACAAGATTTGCATTCAGGAGAAGGGCAGCCAGTTCAACCAAGGTCTGCAGCAGATAGCTGTGGTCATCATGGAAGGCTTCTCCCAAGACAGTGTGTCCAGACCTGCTTCTCGGCTGTGTAGGGTGAGGGTCACCATCTATGCAATGGGCATCCAGCGTGCCTCAGAGAGTAAGGCCCGGGAGGAAATAGTGTTATATACCCTCCTTGGGAGCATGCCATCACCTTGGAATCCTTTTTGCAACTCTCTGTTGTGGGAAGAAAACTTACAAACCAGCTCTGCCCTGAGATTGTGGGCAAAAGAGCTTTCACTCATGGGATGGGCTATTCCCTTCAAGAAAGTAGGAGAGCCTTCCCAAATTTCATCTTTTTTAAGTCTTTACTCTGCTTGCTCCATGTTCCCACCTCCTCTACCCCTCACCAAAGAAAAAATTTTGGAGTCAATTCATAAGTAGAAATGCCAACTTATAAATTCTTTATTTTGTCTTGATTCCAAACAATGTAGAAGATTACTAAGTAAAAAGAACATTCCTCCCTCCTTCTGTCTTACCTTTTATCCATTTCATTTTAATTTTTTTATTGATGCATACTTGATCATACATATTTTTCAGGGTACAGTGTTGACTACTATTATTTGTGTACAATACATGATGATCAAATCGATATTAATTGGCACATTAATTATTACAAATTGTGATTACATTTCATCTGTTTTAACAGTTTGATAAAGGTACATGCATATCTACAGTAGAAGCTCTACAGAACTGAGTGTGGATCAATCAAATCTTAAGTCATTTAAAGCAGGAAACTACTGAAAAAAAGCTACAAGCATTCTGGGAATTTAAAAATTTTTACCTTAAAACATATAAAGGATTATTAATTTGCCAGTCTTTTGGTGTAAGGCCAAGGCTCCTTTGAGTATGAACCCTGATGATTAGACATCTATGTATTTTCTTCATAAACTTCCAATAGTATATTATCTATAATTTTCAGTTTCAGTTTCTTTAAAGTGGGAAGAGAACTTAGCCACTTTGAAACAATTCGAGTACAGAAATCCTTGTTAATTTTTATGATCTCAAAAATTCAATCTTTTGTAGTTCCATCTAGTATATCAGCAACTTTTTTTTTTAACAATTTGTCTTTATTGAATCTTTTCTAAGCAGTTAATATGGTTTTCACAGATGCAATAAACTTCTTTTATTCATCCTCGTGTCTTATTGATTTGTATAATATTTGATTAATTGTGCAATTAGAATAACAAAACTATCATAAACTGGCCGGGGACAAAACCATCTCCATCTTGGTAAGCTTATTCTTGTACTGAGTGAAGCAGAATTTAGGGCACTCAGTGTTTTGTGGGAGCATCACTTGTATTTTACAGAGAGAAGGGAGAACATAATTTATCTGGAGAGTCACTTAAGTGGCAGTTGGTTAGAAAAGTTTCTACTGGATATGCAGTTTTAGAAAACACCAGAAAAAAACATAATGGCTAAGTACATGCACTTTGGAGTAAAAATGCCTAAATTTTAAATCCCAAATTTGCCACTTTCTGGCTGTTATAAATTCAATGCTATACTCCACAAAGATGTACAATCAATTCTGTTTCAATAAGAGAATTAAAAAAAAAAAAAAAAAGAATCACAAATCCCCCCCCCAAAATTTGTGTCTATCCACTTGTCTGTCTATTTTTGTCCACCCATGCTAGTGTTTTTTAGATTCAAATTAGAATCATAGATTTAAATTAGAATCATTGAAACGTAGATAACTGACTTAAAAATTTAAAGCTCTGATTATATCATCAGGGGAAAAAATCACTGAGCTTTTTAAAAATTAAAAGAACACTAAATGATCTTGTAATTTTTTTGTTACTCATGCTGAAATTTGAAATATCTAAGTAAATTTCCATTTTTCTCTTTGACCTGTACAAGGGTGCCTCAAAAAATTCATGGAAAAATACAATGAAAAGATAATACAAATCTTTCCATGAACTTTTTGAAGACCCCTTGTATTTTTTGGTCCCTTTCCTTGTTCTGGGAAAAAGAAACAAAATTCTTAAATATAAATTTTATTTCCTTGTACACTCCCTGCCTATATTCTGTAGGGAAGAATGAGAGAAAAGGAGCCCAGCTAATTCACCAACAGTGTGAAGAATTGAGAGTTGACGTCTTTCCCAGACTGCATAGCAGCTGAGAAGAAACCTGGAACTGGGAAAATCAGCTCAAAGTCTAGAGGAGTTAGGGGTGGGGGCAGCTTAGAGGTAAGTAGGAGCTGTGATGATTATGCCAGAATTCTGTCCTGGATGATCACGATGATCGTAATATCTACCATGTATCGGTCATTTGCCATGTGGCACATACTCCACTAAGCACTTTATATGTGGAGCAGATGTGGGTGCTCAGCAGCATCCAGACTATGAGAAATATTCTCTCTTTTGCTTTTTTGCCTCCAAATCTCCATTTGCTGAGATTGGCAAGAATGTACAGTGCCAGGAAATACTCAGGGCCCTCAGCTCCTCTAGACAATGCAAAGGCCCTGGGTTGTAGTGGAAGCCTCTTTTGGCCACTACTACAAGGGGCTGGCTCCAGAGATGCCCCTTCCTGCACAGTTGTCCTTTGCTAGGACTCTAGGCAGCCATCTAACTGTCACCAATGGATGATGGCTTTCAGTGAAGTCTTAGTTTCTGTCTTATTTTTTCATAATTTTCTCTCTACTCTCTAGGATTGAACAAGTTCTTGCCACTCGGGGTAGATCACTCCTCTCTGTACCCTTCTAAGCTATGCTCCTTTCCAATGCATGCCCCTCTAGGGTAGGGTTGCCAGGTGAAATACAGTACACCCAATTAAATTTGAATTTCATTCAAATAAACAACACATTATTTTTTAGCACAAGTATGTCCCACATATGTATGGGCCTACGTCCTCCCAAATGAGGACCCGAGCAGGGGAGCCCAACTCCCACCTTAGACCATTTCTCTTTCAGCCACGAGACATGAAAAGGCTGTTAATCCTTCCCTGGGTCAGGGGAATTCAGAGACAGAACACAAAGCTGGGCTGCTTTTATCATAAGGGGTAAGGAGAAATGTATGTTTCATTCTTTTGAGGAAGCTGCTAGGTGACAAGAATAAAACACTGGGTTATCTTAATCTTAAATTCTTAATATTCACCTGTGTTGTGTGTACACAATCATACTTAATCCTTACAATAAGCATATTGAGTAGGGGCAAAGATCCTCTTTTGACAAATTAAGAAATTGAGATGCAAAGAGGCCCAGCATGCTAATGAGCTGTAGAGTCTAGTCCTTAATATAAAGTGAGTCATTGAAGTAAGCCTCATTTAAAACACAAAGTTTTAACTTAATTTAAATCAAATATATTCAATCCAATAAAATTTTAGAAAATGTACTCTTCTGCCCATGTATTTGAAAAGTGTGACTTGCATGGGAGGCAGGAATGATGGACACTGAGACAAGTCAGAGCTTCAAATGTGCTCTGGTTTTTACTTTTAGCTTGTTCTCAACTTCCCCATTTAAGAAGTGTCAAGTTATATTAATATCTTAAGTGGGTTCATCAGACACAGACTTTGATCAGAGATGAAGATTTGGATGCAAGTGATTTATCTGGTGTCAGAGGACACTGGTGGGCCATGGAGACTGAAGAGTGGGAAGGGAGGGCAGCCAGCTTGAAGTGAAGGGTGACCTAGAGGTTACTGCTGTGGCAACTGGGGCCCAGTTGTGCTGGAGCTGCAGGGAAACTGTGGAGCTCACCTCAGCGTTGTTGTACACAAAGAGCACGGGAGCTGTGGTATTTACCCACCCACCCTTGCCAGTCCTTGGTTGGTGGCTGCTTCCAGACCCACTCCCAGGCATTCTGGTCTGCTCATTGTGTAGGCTGATCATGGTCCTTACCGAAGAATACCCTTAGGCAGAGTCACAGGTGCTTTGAAGGGACCAATGAGCGCTGAGGGAACATGGCTAGAGATCGGGATGAATAGCTTTGGCTACACACCGTCTCAGACTCTGTTCTAATGGACTGTTGAGGCTTCTTATTGTGTAGCTTGTGTGCAGATCAAAAAGGGAGACACTTACTTCCTTATTGATGGATCTGGCAGTGTTAACCTAGAAGATTTTTCTTGACACGAAGTCATGGTCCTTACCGAAGAATACCCTTAGGCAGAGTCACAGGTGCTTTGAAGGGACCAATGAGTGCTGAGGGAATATGGCTAGAGATCGGGATGAATAGCTTTGGCTACACACCATCTCAGATTCTGTTCTAATGGACTGTTGCAGCTTCTTATTGTGTAGCTTGTGTGCAGATCAAAAAGGGGGACACTTACTTCCTTATTGATGGATCTGGCAGTGTTAACCTAGAAGATTTTTCTTGACACGAAGAGGTTCATGAATGAGGTGATAACGATTGGGCCCAACAGAGTACAGTTTGGAGTCATTCAGTACTCAGACAAAATTAAAAGCAAATTTATCCTCAGCCAGTGTGCCACTGTGGCAGAACTGAAGGTAGCCATTGGTGACACCCGGCAGGGGGGAGGTGGCACTGCAACAGGTGAGGCCTTGAATAACATGACTCAGATCTTTGCAGACACTGCCCAAGTCAATGTTGCTCGATATCTCATAGTCATCACTGATGGTAAATCTTCGGATTCTGTGGCTGAGGCAGCAGAGGGAGTGACGAGAGACGGAGTCATCATTTATGCTATCGCAGTAAGAGATGCTAACACTACCGAGCTTAGGAAATAGCTAAGGACAACGTGTTTTCATGCATGAGTTTCGGTTTTTGAAGGTCATCCAGCAAGACGTGGTATGGGACATCTGCTCCTCAGAGAGTAAGAAGTTTTTCCTTCAGTCTCTCTCCTTGCCACACGCCTTGCTCCAAGTACATGTGTGTAATGTATTTGAAAAACTTCATTCTCTAAGTGTGGATTCACTGGATGGCAAATGTGTATTAGACACACTCAGACTGACCATGACTTAGAATAAACCAAGCCAGTAAAATTTTATTTATCATACAGCTCTGACTGTTCCGAGACTGGGTTTCAGAAAATTTACTTCATTGACTTTCTTTTCCACCCCCTTTTAAAATATTTTCAATTTGTGTATATGCCACTTCAGACTGTCTGTGGGCACTTGTAATTAATTGGTTTCAGACTTTTAATGAATGTTCTGTTCTTTTTTCCCCAGCCTGTAAGCATAGAAAGCTGACATTATCTTCCTGATAGATGGTTCAGAATCCATCTCTCCAAAAGACTAAAAAGATGAAGGGATTCATGGAGAGAATGGTGAACCAATACAATATTGCTGCTGATGAAATTCAGATTGACCTTTGCAGTTCAGCTCAACCCCACAGGAAGAATTCAGACTCAACAAATACTCCTCAAAGGTGGACATCTGCAGTGCCTCTTGAATGTCCAGCAAATGAACTATGGCACCCACACTGGGAAAGCCCTGAATTTCACTCTGCTATTTTTTGACAGTTCAGGAGGAGGGAGACCAAGTGTTCATCAATACTGGATTGTGCTCACTGATGCAGTTGCCCCAAATAATGTAGCCACACCAGCCAAGGCCTTCAGGGACAGAAACATAATTATTTTTGCCACTGGGGTAGGAAAAGCTAAAAACTCTCAGCTTTTGGAGATTACTAATGACCAGGGCAAAGTGTACTGTGAAATAAAATTTGAGTATCTGCAGGACTTGGAGAAGGAATTTCTTTATAAGGTCTGCAATCCACATGGTGAGTGACAGAGAATCTACTATTTGATCAACTAGCCCATTGCAGGTGTCAGGGACCATGTTGGCTCTCTTAATAAAATAAAACTCTGATCCTTCCAGCTGGGCAAGGAGGGAAGGGAGAGACCACCCTGGAGGGCCTGAACTCCTGACACTGTAGTTAACTTTTCCCTGGGGACTCTTTTCATCATGTCCATGGTTGTCACCACTTTGGCCTCTGGAAGCCTGAACCTTCTCAGAACTCTGTCTCTATAAAGTCCTCGCAACTCTTCCTTTTATTTCTTGCAGTGTAGACAAAACCAGACTGGAATGTGGAAACACAACTAACTGGAGATTTGGACATGCAAAAAGAGAAATAGAAGCAGAAAATAATATCAGTAAGATAGTCTCTCTTATGAACCAGATTACACTGTCTTTTCTATGAGGCTGTGTACGGGGGTGTCTTCACTTTTTTGTCAATCTGCTTGCATATGACTGAGGTTATACTCAATCCCACTTTGTCTCCTTAAGCTTTTATCCAAAACAGGAAGGCCCAGAGACAGGGGTTCCTCGTCCTGACAGTCTGGGTCTGCTCTTCTGCTCTTTTTTCCCCCAAGACTTGCCTTTCATGGGGTGATTGGCCCAGAGAATGTCTTCATGGAAGACCTCACCTCCTACCCGCATGGGGTGAGATTCTATTTATTTATTTATTTATTTTTTCCTTTTTGTCTTTTTTCGTGACCAGTAACAGGATCGCAACCCTCAGTGTCACGCCTGTAACGCGACCGGCAACGGGATTGCAACCCTCAGTGTCGCGCCCGCACCGCGCTCAACCAGTGAGCCGACCAGTCTCGGTCTCCATATGGGATCTGAACCCTCGGCGGGAGCGCTGCTGCGCTCCCAAGCACCGCACTCTACCGAGTGCGCCACCAGGCCGGCCCGGGGTGAGATTCTACAACACAGCAGCATTATCATCAGAATAGCTAACCTTTAAATTACATGTGTGTGTTTTGGTGCTGGGGACTGTTCCAAGGTCTTTTATATATTAAAACATTTAATTTTAATATAACCCCATGACATATATATGATTTTACAGATGAGGAAACCAAGGCACAACAAAATTGGGATATTTGGCCTGAACTAATAGCAGAGTTGAGATTTGAACTCGAGGCAATCTGGTTCTAGGATCTGTGTACTAACTACTGTAGTATACTCTCTTGTCAAAATTAAATATGCATTTGAATCATCTAGGAATCTTGTTAAAATGCAGATTCTGACTTAGCAGGTCAGATGTGGGGTTCTGAATTCCTAATTCAGGTGTTGTAGATTCTCCTGGTCCTCAGATCACACTTAGAGTAGGAGGGTTGTATAATACAGTATAGTGAAGCATAATGAAGTATAACACAGTGTAGTCTACTATAGGATAGTAGAGAATAGCATAGCATGGCATAATATATTATGGTATGGTATAGTATAGTATAGTGTGGTATGGCATAGTATAGATTGTCATAGAATGGTATAATATGGTATAACATAGTATAATATAGTGTAGTATCGAATCATATTGAAGAGTATGTAATGGGGCTCATAAAGCTCA
>NW_007726736.1:398089-403554 GCF_000696425.1 Galeopterus variegatus
GTATAATATAGTGTAGTATCGAATCATATTGAAGAGTATGTAATGGGGCTCATAAAGCTCATATTCCTTCAAGAGATCCTGTGTATACAGGAGATCATTTTGTTATTATGTCCCTAAATACATATTCATTTAATTTGATCTAGGAGTTTTTTTGTAGTTTTATGCTGAAAAGGGTAGAAATGCTACTTGCCTCTATGCTCTTACTTATCTATACCTCTTGACAAGGTCCTGCAAACTTCAACTTTCTACTGGGAAGCGGAACATGGGCTTTTGATATTTATAAAGCGCTTTCTCATCCTTTATCTTACTTGATTCTTCACAACAAGTCTGAGATAACAGCAGTATTTTTAAAAAACCCTCTTATCAGGATGTTTTTGCCTACAAGTAACTTAAGCAAGAAGAACACATATTATCTCATCTAATGGGAACTCTAAAAGCAGGGCAGGCTCTAGGTGGGGCAATCAAAAGATTCCTATTTGGTTCTTCCATTATGTTTTTAGCACTGTTTCTAATGTGTTAGATGGTATACGTTCATCTAATATTTACATCAGCCCATGTGAAACAGATGCTGTAATTATGATACCCAACTTCTAGATGATAAAAACAAAGCAAAGAAAGGTTAAGAAACATAGATGGGAAGTAGTGAAGGCAGGGTTTAAACCCCTTAGCCGTTTGGTGTCAAAAACCTGTGCACTAACCATTATATATATGTACAAAGCCTCTTTGCAAGAAGCTGAAGCCTAACTTGGGTCAGGCTTTATTTTGGAGGACGAGGCCTAATTTTGGAAGACTATGATGATGTCCTTGTATCCCATCAAATCTTTAAAGTTCAATTTTGTAGAACATTACATTATTGCCTTTGTTTATACTGTCTAAAGAATATCACTACTTTACAGTAGCCTAAATAAATGTGGGCATCATTTGGAAGGAATGTGTGTATGCAATTATTTTTAAAATAAGCATGGATTATGGGATGTCCTGCATTAAGTAGTTCAGGTTCTATAGGCATCAAAATCCTATTTTTTGTTTATGTGCAGGTAGGTGGTCATTATCCTGGGGATGAGAAGAGATAAAGGGTTTTAGCATCTCTTTTTGGTTCATTTTACACCTCCTAGTAAATTAGGATTTATGTTCATCTTCGGCTTTGTGTTTAACTTTTTTGATTAAATTAGCTGGACACTTTAATAATGGATGGAACCTAATTAATTATAGAATTCTAAAATTATAAAGCTGAAAAAGGCCCTAGAGATTACTCAGCAAGGTTCAGCTTTCTCCATTGACAGGGAAATAAATTGCTCCTTGCATTTGTCAATTACAGAATAAAGCCAGCTGAAAATGTTCCTGGGGAAAATGTAAATTAGAAATATTGGAATAATATACTATACTGCAAAAGGGAAATTTCTTTTTTCTGAAATTAGATCCAGTATAGAAATGTGATTTACTCTGCTGTCTTAATATGATAAAACCAAGATACTTTATAAAGACCCTTTAGTGCAGAGTTAGTAATATAATGCAAGTGACATATACAATTTAAAATTTTATAGAAGCCACCTTAAAGTAAAAAGAAATAAATGAAGTTAATTTTAACAATACATTTTATTTAGTCCAATATTTCAAAAATATCATTTGAACATCTAATTAATGTAAAAATTAATGAGATATCTTGCTTTTTAAAGCATATTATCTTTGAAATGTGGTATCTTACACTTAATGACACATCTCCATTTGGACCAGACACATTACAAGTGCTCAATAGCTTCTGTGGCTAGTGGCTACTGTACAAGTACTCTACTACTAGAGCAGCTCTAGTGGGTCTCATTTTCTTTCTAATGCATTTCTCACAAGAAAAGGTGACTTCACGATTTTCCCTTTTCATTTCCCTGAAAAGTAGGTCAGATTGGTCTGGTCAATGTCAGAGATATCTCTGTGCAGATGGAACAGTTTCAGAGTTGGGCCCATACAACTGTAGGTTCAAGTTGAAAGTGTATAAAGACAAATAACTAATCATTGTTCCAGTTATCTATTACTAACTGCTTCCCTCCTCTGCTTCCTGTAAAAAAACCAAAACCAAAACAAAAGAGCCCACAACATAGTGGTTTAAAATAACAATCATTTTATTATGTTCAAGGACTCATGGGGAAAAGAAAAGGGAAGAAAAGCCAGGATGTTCTGCCCTCCATGTCAGTTGACTAGAAAGTCTTGGGCTGCAGAAACTGGGGCTGGAGGACCTACTGCAAAGATAGCTTCTTCTCTCACATGTCTGTCTGGTGCCTCATCTGAGCTGGAATTGCAGCAGCTGGGTCTGAGAGGGAGCATCCCGAGAAGGAAGGTCTGCCCCACAAGTGAGCATTCCAAGAGGCAAATGCTAAAGCTGCAAGGCTTCTGACTGAGCCTCTGAAGCCCAGCGGAAGCATGCCTGTCTCGTTCTGTTGGTTGCAAGGCAGTCACCAAGTCCAGACCAGGTTCAAGGGGAGGGGGATTAGAGTCCTCCTCTGGGTGGCAAGGCCATAGAACATGTGGGATGAGAGATATTGTTGTCCAGTTTTGGAAAATACTATCTGCCAGACTCGTGAATTCTGTATATTTTAAACATTTATGTATTATGACTGGGTGGTTCAGATAATCACGTAGGCATTGGTTACACATCAAACCCTTAGTTACAGATCAAATTAGTCAGATTATCTAAGGTCACAAAAAATAGTTATGTAACTTCAGTAGCAACAAAAACATCTAATATTTATTAAAAGCTATACATACGCCAGACACAGGGTTAAACATTTGGTATGTATTTCCTTGGTTCATATACACATAAGACATTATTATTTTTATTCCCATTTCTCATAAAATAACCTAAACCAGCCAAGCATTTGAAAAGCTTTTGGTGGAGGTGAGCCCGCTGGTGCCAGCCAGCCAGCAGAACCATGTGGCTCCATGTGGCCCCTCATCCCACCTCAGACCTAGAGGGAGCACCAGCCTATAGATCTGACCCACCAAGTTTGGCCCAGCAGAACTACACACACTAGGGGCTCATTCTATGACTACAGAGTCTAGAATGGGAATCAAGTTGGTTTAGCATAACCACCACCACACCTACTATCAAGTAAGACAGTTCACCCCCCGCAGTAGTGACCAAGGCCACTCCACAGCCAACCTCAGTGTAGTAGAAGAAGCAACCCTCCTACCAAATGACCAAGCATCAGCAAAAACAACAACAACAACAAAAACCCACTATAAGTACAAACAATAAAGAAGAAATGACACCACTGAAAGGATACAGTAATGCCCCGAAGTCAGACTCCATGGAACAGGGAATCCTTGAAATGTCCTTAAAAGAATTTTGAGTAATGATCTTAAGAAAACTTGAAGGAATAAAGGAAGGCTCAATTAGAGAACACAATGAAACAAGAAAAAACATCCAGAATATGAAGGAGGAAATCTACAAGAGATCAATACCATAAAAAAGAGTGTAGAAGAACTTCTAGAAACAACTCACTCAGCAAAATAAAAAACATGACTGAGAGCTTGAGCAGCAGGGTACAGCAAGCAGAAGAAAGAATTTCAGAGCTTGAAGATGGTCTTTTTGAAATATCTCAGGCAGACAAAAAAAAAAAGGAAAAAAGAATTAAAAATAATGAGGAAAACCGAAGAGAGATAGCAGACCATCTCAAGCACTCTAACATCCAAATTGTGGGTATTCTTGAAGGGCAGGAGAAGGGAAAAGGTATCGAAAACCTACTTAAGGAAGTAGTAACAGAAAACTTCCCAGGTGTAGGGTGAGATACTGATCTTCAGATCCAGGAAGCTCAATGGTCCCCAAACAGATTCAACCCAAAAAGATCCTCCCCAAAACATATTATAGTTAAATTCACAAAGCTAGAAGACAAAGAGAGAATTCTACAAGCAGTATGAGAAAAGCATCAGGTCACTTATAGGGGAACCCCCATCAAACTAACAGCAGACTTCTCAACTGAAACCCTACAGGCCAGAAGAAAGTGGAATGAAACATTCAAAATACTAAAAGAAAAAAACTGACAGCCCCAAATTCTTTACCCAGCAAAGCTCTCTTTAAGAAATCAGGGAGAAATAGTATATTTCCCAGACAAACAAAATTTGTGGGATTTCACCACCACATGATCAGCCCTGCAAGAAATTCTCAAGGAGTCATTCATCTGGATTCTGAATAATGGCGAGTATCATCATGAATACACAAGAAAGAGAAAAACCCACAGTTAAAACAAAAATGCCAGTGAGAAAGAGAAAGAAGCTAAACCATTCCACCTTAAATCCCCAACTCACATTGAAGAAGAGAAATAAAAGGGGAAATAATGATCAAAAGATATTTAAACCACCTAAATAGCAAGTAAATGACAGGAATTAAATGACACTTCTCAATAACTACTCTAAATGTGAATGGACTAAACTCCCCATTCAAAAGACACAGACTGACTGGGTTAAAAAGATAGACCCATGTATATGCTGTCTTCAAGAGACCCACCTCACCTGTAAAGACATTCATAGACTAAAAGTGAAGGGATGGAAAAAGATATACCATGCAACTGGAAACCAAAACCGAGCAGGAGTAGCTATTCTTATATTGGACAAAATAGACTTTAAACCAAAAAACATTAAAAAAGACAAGGCCATTATTTAATGATAAAGGGAACTATCCAGCTAGAAGACATAACAATCATAAACATGTATGCACCCAATACCGGAGCACCCAGATATATCAAGCAAACACTCTTAGACCTAAAGAAGGAGATAGGTCCTAAAACATTAATAGTGGGTGATCTGAACACCCCTCTCTCAGTATGGGACAGGACTTCCAGGCAACCAGTCAACAAAGAGACACAGGGTTTAATCTACACCCTAGACCAACTGGACTTGGCAGATGTATACAGAACATTTCACCCAACAGCTAAAGAATACACTTTCTTCATACCAGTTCATGGTACATTCTCCAGGATAGACCACATATTAGGTCACAAATCTAGTCTCAGCAAATTTTTAAAAATTGAAATCATTCCAACAATCTTTTCAGACCACAATGGACTAAAACTGGAGATAAACAATAAGCAAATCACTGGAAGATATACAAATACATGAAAAATAAATAATAGGCACCTGAATGACCTATGGGCACAAGAAGAAATTGAACAGGAAATCAAAAAATTCCTAGAAACTAATGAAAACAAAGATACATCATACCAAAATTTGTGGGATACTGCAAAAGCAGTACTAAGAGGCAAATTTATTGCAGTAAATGCTTTTATCAAAAAAATGGAAAGACTCCAAATAAACGACCTACCTCTACACCTCTAAGAACTTGAAAAACAACAATCCAAACCTAAAGGCAATAGACAGAAAGAAATAATTAAGATCAGAGCAGAACTAAATGAAATAGAGACCCAAAAAACACAAATCAGAAATGAAAAGGGAGACATTACAACTGACACCACAGAAAT